>NC_081372.1:47604615-47905340 GCF_030684315.1 Stegostoma tigrinum | reverse complement strand
TGTAATCCATATTCAATAGTGAAATGGGACGCCAATTCTTAATTTCTTCCCTCTCCTCCTTCCTCTTGTAAATGAGTGTGATGATGCCCTTCCTCATGAACTTGCACATTTCCCCTGCCCGAAGCGCACTATCGTACACCTCCCGCAGGTCCTGGCCGACCAGGTCCCACAGAGCGGAATACAGCTCGACCGGTAAGCCGTCGCTCCCTGGAGTCTGATTCCTCTCCAAGGACTTGAGGGGTCTGGTCAGCTCGTCCAGGGATATCAGCCGGTCCAGCCACTCCCTCGTGCCGTCATCTAAGACCTCTGTGATAGATGACAGGAACGACTCGGAGGCCGTGCTGTCCGTGGGCTTCGTGTCGTAGGGTCTGGCATAGAAGGATCTGCTGATCCTCAAAATGTCGGGCCGAGACGACGTCAACGAGCAGTCGTCCTCCTTCAGCCGGCTAAGCACAGGGCTCTCTTTGTGCACCTTCTGAAAGAAGAAACGTGAACACGTCTCGTCCTGCTCCACGGAGTGGACCCTGGACCGGAATATTATCCTGGAGACCTCCGCGGCGCAGAGCGAGGGTTGCTGGCCCCTCACCTCGCGGACGTCCTCCGTGACATCGACACCCATCAACTGCAGAAGGAGCAGGTTCTGCACCCTTTTCTAGAGTCGCGACAGCTTTCCCCGCCTCCCTCTCGCCTTCCGAACACCCTTGAGGACAAAGAACCTCTTGATGTTCTCCTTCACCGTCTCCCACCGGTCGCCCAGAGACTCAGAGGGTTTTCACGGTTCTCCAACCGGCGTACTCCCTCTTAAGCTCCTCGACGTTCTCTGGGGTCAACAGAGTCGTGTTGAGCTTCCACGTCCCCTTGCCAGCCAGATGTATGTCCTCTAAGTGACAGTCGGCCAGCAGGAGGCAGTGGTCAGAGAAAAAAACCGGCTCAACGCCGGTGGACCTGACCGAGAACACCCGTGACGCAAACAGGAAGTCTATCCTTGAGCGGATAGACCCGTCTGGCCACGACCAGGTGTATCTCCGCTGCACTCCGTCTGCAGGAGTGCTGAAGACTTGACGTCCTTCCCCGTGCCCATCAGGAATCTGGACGTGACGTCCAGTTGACTCCCCCCACCCGCTGTCCCTACGCCGGATCTTCCACCTGCATCGATGATGCAGTTGAAGTCTCTGCCTAGGATGACCGGCCTGGACATAGCCAGCAGGTGTGGAAGACGCTGCAGGATGGCCAACCGCTCACTCCTTACCGCTGGGGCGTACACATTGATCAGCCTCAGGGGAGCATTCCTGTAGGTGATGTCAGCCACTAGGAGGCGCCCCCCCCACCACCTCCTGAACTTGAGAGATGGTGAAGTTGCGCCCCCGCAGCAGAATAGCCAGGCCCGAGGAGCGACAGTCGTTACCCCCCGACCAGATTGAAGGCCCACAGGTCCAGGTGCCGGACCATTTCCCGTACCTGCTGAGGTGCGGTATCCCACACTCCTGCAGAAACAGGAGGTCCGCCTTGACGGTGGTCAGGTAGGCCAACGTGGACACACATCTCGCGGTTGACTTGACGCTGCGCACATTAATGCTCGCAACTCGTACCCCCATTGTGGGCAGTGACTGCAGTACCCTCCCCAAGTCCAAGGTCCAGCCCCTCCATCTGTCCCTTCATGCCCATTGCCCGGGCTAACTGCTGGACGCTCTCCGGGCTCAGGAAACCGTCCGTGCTGCCTTCCGGGTGGCATTCCCCCGTCGGGGGTGCGGAGGCAGGAGGGTCCGGCTCTGGGTCAGGCTGGGGACATGCTGTTTTTTGCTTCCCGCCTGAAGGTTCCGGGGGGGCCTCCAGGGCCCCAGCGGCGCGTGGCTGGCTGTCGGAGGGAGCCGCAGGGCGCATCCCGTCACCTGGAAGTGGGGTGCTGCTTTCCTTCTCCCTTGAGATCTTTAGCTTCTGGAGTCGATGGAGGCGGCGACAGGCAACCCAGGGGAGTGGACGACGGTCCAGAAAGCGAGGAGGAAGGCGCGTCGGCGGGCCCAGGAACCGCAACCATCAGGCGGGAAGATGCAGCTACAGGGGGGCTATAAGAGCTCCTCTGACTAGGGAGATTCGGAGAGGGCCCACCCAAAGCAGAAGCTAAAGATCTCAAGGGAGAAGGAAAGCAGCACCACACTTCCAGATGACGGGAGGCATCCTGAGGCTCCCTCCGACACCCAGTCACGTGCCGCTGGGGCCCCCCGGAACCTCCAGGCGGGAAGGAGGAAACAGCGCGTCCCCAGCCTGACCCAGAGCCGGACTCTCCTGCGTCCGTACCCCCGATGGGGGGATGCCACCCGGAAGGCAGCACGGACGGTTTCCTGAGCCCGGAGAGCGTCCAGCAGTGAGCCCGGGCAATGGGCATGAAGGGACAGATGGAGGGGCTGGACCTTGGACTTGGGGAGGCTACTGCAGTCAGTGCCCTCAATGGGGGTCCGAGTTGCGAGCATTAATGTGCGCAGCGTCAAGTCTACCACAAGATGTGTGTCCATGTTGGCCTACGTGACCACCGTCAAGGCAGACCTCCTGTTTCTGCAGGAGTGCGTGATACCGCACCTCAGCAGATACGGGAAATGGTCCGGCGCCTGAACATGTGGGCCTTCGATCTGGTCGTCGGGGTAACGACTGTCGCTCCTCGGGCCTGGTTATTCTGCTGCGGGGGCGCAACTTCACCATCTCTCAAGTTCAGGAGGTGGTGGGGGGGGTGCCTCCTAGTGGCTGACGTCACCGACAGGAACGCTCCCCTGAGGCTGATCAACGTGTACGCCCCAGCGGTACGGAGTGAGCGGTTGGCCGTCCTGCAGCGGCTTCCACCCCTGCTGGCTACGCCCAGGCCGGTCATCCTAGGCAGAGACTTCAACTGCATCATCAATGCAGGTGGAAGATCCGGCGTGGGGACAGCGGGTGGGGGGAGTCAACTGGACGTCACGTCCAGATTCCTGATGGGCATGATGAAGGACGCCGAGCTGCTCGACGTCTTCAGCACGCCTGCAGACGGAGTGCAGCGGCGGTACACCTGATCGCAGCCAGACGGGTCTATTCGTTCAAGGATAGACTTCCTGTTTGCGTCACGGGCGTTCTCAGTCAGGTCCACCGGCGTCGAGCCGGTGTTCTTCTCTGACCACTGCCTCCTGCTGGCCAACTGTCACTTGGAGGACGTCCATCTGGCCGGCAAGGGCACGTGGAAGCTCAACACGACTCTGTTGACCCCAGAGTACGTCGAGGAGCTTAAGAGGGAGTATGCCGGTTGGAGAACCGTGAAGCCCCTCTTTGAATCTCCGGGCGACTGGTGGGAGACGGTGAAGGAGAACATCAAGAGGTTCTTTGTCCTCAAGGGTGTTCGGAAGGCGAGAGAGAGGCGGGGAAAGCTGTCACGACTCCAGAAAAGGGTGCAGAACCTGCTCCTTCTGCAGTTGATGGGGGTCGATGTCACGGAGGACCTCCGCGAGGTGAGGGGCCAGCAACCCTCGCTCTTCGCCGCGGAGGCCTCCATGATAATCTTCCGGTCCAGGGTCCGCTCCTTGGAGCAGGACGAGACGTGTTCACGTTTCTTCTTTCAGAAGGTGCACAAAGAGAGCCCTGTGCTTAGCCGGCTGAAGGAGGACGACTGCTCGTTGACGTCGTCTCGGCCCGACATTTTGAGGATCAGCAGATCCTTCTATGCCGGACCCTACGACACGAAGCCCACGGACAGCACGGCCTCCGAGTCGTTCCTGTCGTCTATCGTAGAGGTCTTAGACGACGGCACGAGGGAGTGGCTGGACCGACTGATATCCCTGGACGAGCTGACCAGACCCCTCAATTCCTTGGAGAGGAATCAGACTCCAGGGAGCGACGGCTTACTGGTCGAGCTGTATTCCGCTCTGTGGGACCTGGTCAGCCAGGACCTGCTGGAGGTGTACAATAGTGCGCTTCGGGCAGGGGAAATGTGCAAGTCCATGAGGAAGGGCATCATCACCTTCATTTACAAGAGGAAGGGGGAGAGGGAAGAAATTAAGAATTGGCGTCCCATTTCACTATTGAACGTGGACTACAAAATCCTGGCCAAGGTCATAGCCAACCGGGTCAGGTCTGTCCTGGAATCGGTGATTCACCCTGACCAAATCTGTACTGTGCCGGACAGGAAGATTGCTGAGAGCCTCGCGCTTATCAGGGATACGATCGCCTACGTGTAGGACAGGCGGGTGGACACCTGCCTCGTCAGCCTGCGCCAGGAGAAGGCCTTCGACAGGGTCTCTCATGCTTACATGAGGGACGTCCTCTCCAAATTGGGGTTCGGGGAGGGCATCCACAATTGGATCCGGCTGCTCTACACCAACATCGTTAGCGCAGTCTCGATCAACGGGTGGGAATCGGACAGTTTTCCCATCAGATATGGAGCCCGCCCTCTCCTGCCTTGTTCGTGTGCTGTGTGGAGCCCTTCGCTGCATCCATCAGGAAGGACGTGAGCCTGAAGGGCGTGACTATCCCAGGCAGCGGAGGCCTTCAGGTCAGGACCTCCCTGTACATGGACGACGTCGCCATCTTCTGCACCGATCGTCGGTCGGTGAGTAGGCTGTTGGACATCTGCGGCCAGTTTGAACTGGCCTCGGGTGCCAAAGTCAATGGGGTAAGAGCGAGGTCATGTTCTTTGGGAACTGGGACGACTGCTCCTTCATCCCCTTCACCGTCAGGACAGACTACCTGAAGGTGCTGGGTGTTTGGTTCGGTGGAGCTGTGGCGTGCACTACGACTTGGGAGGAGCGTATCACCAAACTGAAGCAGAAGCTGGGCAGGTGGATGCTCCTGTCCCCCTCCATCGCGGGTAAGAACCTGGTTGTCAGGTGCGAGGGGCTTTCGGTACTGTTGTATGTGGCGCAGGCATGGCCTATTCCCTGGACCTGTGCCGCTGCGGTCACCCGGGCCATCTTCCACTTCATTTGGGGGTCGAGGATGGACCGGGTCCACAGGGACGCCATGTACAAAGACCTGGAAAATTGGGGGAAGGACTTACTGAATGCCACCCTCGCCCTGACGGCTATCTTTGTGTGCGGCTGCATCAAGCTGTGCGTAGATCCTCAGTACGCAAACACCAAGTGTCACTACTTACTGAGGTTCTGCCTATCCCCGGTGTTGCGAAGGATGGGCATGGCCTCATTGCTGCGGAACGCTCCGAGTAGTTGGACGGTCCCGTACCATCTGTCCTTCGTGGAGAAATTTTTGAAGGGAAACACCTTTGACCACAAGGCCGTCAGGCAGTGGTCAGCATGTGGTATCCTCGAGTCCCTCTGGGAAAAGGAGAGGGTGGATCCCTTCGTGTGGTTCTCCACGCAGACTGCCAAAGTCGTTTGGCAGAATGCCTCATTGCCAGAACTTTCAAACAAACACAAGGACATTGCTTGGCTGGAGGTGATAGGGGCTCTGCCAGTGAGATCCTTTATGCACGCCTGGAATCTCTGTGCCACCGCACGCTGCCCTTGAGGCGGCTGCGAGGGGCATGAGACTGTCGATCACCTCCTTCTGGAGTGTGCCTTTGCGCAGGAGGTCTGGAGGGGGATGCAGTGGTATTTGTCGAGGTTCATCCCGAGCACCTCCGTGACGCGAAGCTCCATGCTCTCGGGGCTGTTTCCCAGGACGCACACAGAGACCAACATCAACTGCGCCTGGAGGACCATCAATGCAATGAAAGACGCTCTTTGGTCTGCCCGCAACTGGCTGGTCTGCCAGCTGAAAGAACTGACCCCGACCGAGTGTTGCAGACTGGCGCACTCCAAGGCCCAGGACTACGTGCTGAGGGACGCGCTAAAGCTTGGGGCACTGCCGCCGAGGCGCGGTGGGGAAAGACCACCGTATGAATCCCCTTGACCAGAATAGAAAAAAGGGCCCTATCTGGTAACTGGGTCCAGCTGGCGCCTTCCCCAACTGGTCAGGGGGTCAACTGGGACTGCCGGGGTATTTTCTTTGCTTTGTTTTTTTCTTCTTCTTTGTTTGTTTTTTTTCCTTTAGTTGGTGTACGTACCCCCTGGGTAACCCGGAGCGGCTTGTATGACTGGGTTGGTGTATAAATATGTTTTATTTTTTGTACATCTTATGAATAAAATATATTTTTTCAAATGTAAAAAAAAGTGATGAAATGTCTGAAAACTAACCTTCCAGATCAGCGAGCAATCTCACACCCAGAACCTCAACCTGAGCTACAAATCTTCTCAAAACTCAAAATGAATTATTGTACAGTGTCTTCTACTTGCCCGGTGGAAATGTTTTGTGAACTTCTGATATAGCTTTTTAAAAAAGGTTTCATTACCAAAACACAATTATGCACCGTCTTGGCTCGTTTGCTCACTGTGGAGTGTCGGCTAGTTTTTACTTCTTTAATTGCCCATGGTACTTTTCCCAATTCTCTTCTGAGACAAATACTTTAAATATATATATGCAATCAGAATCAATAAAATTGTTTCTACTTTCTTAGTCACCTTTTATGATTTATTTTCATCTTGAGTCCTGAATTCTTGATGTGAAAGTAGTACAACTACATTGCTGATACATTTTGTTGTGAAGCTATTCAAGTACTGCACCCATATTACCATGACTAAGGTTTTCACCATCTCTGCTGTATTTGTCACCTCAAGTATGGATGAGACAGCAGGTACCTTCCAGTAAACTACTAGTTGACTGTGGAATAACACTTAGTTCCGGGCAGTTCATCCCAAAAGCAACAATGCAGTGAATAATTTTATGTGCTACCATTTCTGCAGATGATTTTTTTTCCTGCAGCTTGACTTATTAACCAGGTGACCATCTAGTGCATATTCTGTCCCATGATAGGGAGATATATGTTTTGCATCTTACCTTGCTGCATTAAATTTCTTCAGGACACAATGTTTTCTTTGAAGACTGTTGAGTTTTTTTTGATAGCTACTTTTTGATTTGCTATATTTGGGGCTCCTGCACCATTATGGCAAGCTCATTTATTGGTTGATACAGTCACAGGTACCAATTCCTTCAGTAATTGAGTTGACACATGCAGTATTTGGACTCTGTCAGAAGTAGAATTAGAAGAATTCATCGACATTGTCAACAATGATCTATCTTCCATTAAACTTAAAGTTTTGACACAAAGACAAACATGAAATTCTTAGCAACTACAATATTTAAATTGGCAAAAGACAACTGACTTGATTAAGCTACACTTCTTTTTTTCAAATAACGTGTAACTTCACTACATAAAAAGCCATCACCCTCAATGCATCTTTCACAGTCAGGTAATGTTACAACTAATGTATTTAGATCGTAGATGCACAAAGCTGCAAGATGCTGACGATGCAATTACTATGCTTTTTACTGCATCTTAGATTTAAGTTTAACAGTTTACACAATATTTATTATAATAGCCCCCACTACATTTCTTCTCCATTTAATTCCAATTAATCACCTCAGTAGCTTAATGTGGCCTAGGCTTCTAGTTAGCTGAGTCTTCCTTTTGCTGACATTCTTAACATTGTTTGCTCTACAGCTCAGCCTCTCTTCTCTCCACCCCTCCCCTCCCGTATTTTGCAGCCTTCCCTTTTTTTCTGTGTCCACTCTCTTGCAGATTTCACCTCCCCACCTACCTCCTACACAAATGAGTATTGTGATATATGAATTTGTAATGTGTGATACCAAGTGTCTGAGCTACACATGCCAGAGACTGGTGTATCAGAAACGTGAAACAAAATTCTCTTGATTGCTCAAAGTAATCAAGGTGCAGCCTGAGCTTGCAAAACTTGCCATCCCAGTGTCCACTCTTGGATGTAATTCTAAAATTAGATGCCATGTGGATAAGCCAACACTCTGAACTCCTATGACTTATCCTTGGTTGAATGCCTTTAGAAAGTCTAAATACAACATGTTTACTGATTTCCGTCGACCTACTCTTGTTGAGAGATCCTCAAAGAACTCAAAAAAATTAGTCAGACATGATTTGCCTTCATGAAGCCCTGCTAACTTTGTGTGATTAGGTATGAATTTCTAACTAGGAAACAAAGAATAGTATAGCACATGAATAGGCCCTTTGGTCGGTCTCTCCCTTGCACTGCCCGCCCCTTTCCTCTCGCACTGTCCGTCCCTTTCCTCTCATTCCCTCAGTTATCTTGCTGGTATTCCTCTGCTGGATTCTGAATTTATCCCAGACTTCAGGACTGTTACTGACTTCCGCCTCCTTTTAGACTAGTTTTTTCAACTTAATACCCTACTTGTCTTCCTTTTAGCCATGTTTGGTTTTTAACGTTTTTTTGAGTCTTCCCTCCCTACTGGGACAGATTTTTGCTGAGACTCATACATTACCTCCTTAACTATCACCTAATGCTTGCCTTGCCTGTTAATTTATCTGTCCAGTCCAGTTGAACTAACTCTATCCTCATCTCATTGTAATTCCTTTTTGTTTAAGTTAACTGATTTGTTTCCAACCCATGTTCCTCATACTAAGGCTGAATTTAATATTTAATGTGTTACGATCACTACAGTCTAGGTGATCCTCCAGTCTGAGGTCATTTATTAAATTATCATTGTTCATTACCTATTACCGTATCCCAGATAGCTTACTCGCTGGATGGCTTCATTATATATTGCTCTTGGAAACTATCCTTAATGTGCTCTGAATTCATCGTTGCAGCTACACTTTCCAACTCCATGACCCAATCAGCATGATAGGTCATCATAGTTATTGCTGTATTCTTCCTACATGATTTGTGGTTATTTATTATTTCTACCCATTGTTGCAGTGCGGCTGCTGTTTGGGAGTCTTTACGCTGTCACAACAATGAGTTCCTCCCCTTGTTTTTATTTACCTCACTCAAATAGATTCTACATCATGTGAGATATCAATTCTCTCAATCGTTTTCATTTGATCTCTTACTAACAGTGTTACCCATCACCTTTTCCTTCCCTCCTGTCTTTCCAAATGATTGAATATCAAGTTACCAGTTTTGATTTCCTTGTAACCGTGTCTTCGTAATAGTTATGAGATCAGTTCCTCTATCGTGTTCCGAATGCTTCATTCATTAAGGTTCAAAGCTTTTAAGTTTGTCCTGTTATCAAATCTCCCTGCACTTTTATATTTCCTTGGGGCAATATGGTTCACTGCTCTTACTCTTCTGGTAACAATCAATAACATCATTGAACTGCAATCCTACCTTCACCTTAACCTTTTGATTTCATAATCTTCCAGACAATTGAAACCCCCTACCAATGTGTCCACCAACTAACTATTTAATTTAAGCCCTGTCTACAGCTCCAGTAATGCGATCCATCAGGACTCTGATCCTAGCATTATTCAGGTGAAGCCTGTCCCATCAAAACAGCTCCTTTCCTTCCCAGTATTGATGCCAGTGTAGCATGAATTGAACCCATTTCTCCCACAGCAATCTTTAAGTCATGAATTTAGCTCGTCTATTCTTGTTGATCCTATGCCATTCAGCACATGGATCAGAGAATAACTTGGAGAATATTATCTTTTTGTTTCTGCTTTTTAATTTAGCCCCTCATTTTCTCTCAGCAGAACCCGTTTGCTCTTGAATTGCTCCTAGGCTATGATCCTCTGGCTAGCTTGCTCATCCTCCCTACAACACCTGCAGTTGTCCACCCAGAGCAAGAATCTCAAAACTGGAGACAAACTCAAGGGCTGAGGCTCCTTTAGTACTACCTCCTGGATCTCTCTACCTATCCCACTGAGTCACACTCTCCTGTCCCTGACCACTGTCGGGAATTTCAAGTCGTTAATCAAAGGGGTGTGACTGCCTCCCAAAACAGTGTCCACATAACTCTGCTTTCCTGGTGTGTTGCAGTATTCGATGTCAGACTGCAGCTCAACAGCTCTGAGCCAGAATTCCTTAAGCAACCAATACTTTCTATAATGTGTTGACGATGAACCACAGTGAGGTCCACAGCTCCTATACCGTACATGTATAACACATTGCCTGACTCCTCTTCTCTATTTTATTTACTTAGTTCTTAATTTGATTTTGAATTCCTTAGTGGTCTTTTCATTTTTAATTTGAAGAGCATTTCTCCTATTTACCTTTAAATGAAAGGTAATTTATAATTATGAAATTAGCAGCTATTACCAGCTGATAAAGTCAGTTTTCCTGTGATATCACTTTTGTTTTGTGCTGGACCCTAATCCTGGATCTTCAGTTTTTTTTTCCTGTTAACAAGACCTTAAAAACTGCGACACAATAAAGCAAACAGTTATCTTAAATTGTAGGAAATGATAAGTAACATCTGTTCAATCTCTGTTATTTTTACTGTAATTTCAAAGTTGTTCTTACTGATTTTATTTCAAGCTGTTAATGCTATCCACGATATCTGTTGAATAATTCTTTTAACTGGAATGCCCCGTGTGACCTTGATTATCAATTTATTGATGTGGCAATTGCTTTTGAATTGATCAATTGTATTCAGATGCACTTAATTGATTTTGAAAATAATGGCTTCTGCTGTTGGGGTTGTTGTGACCTAGTGGTAGTGTATGTAAGAAGGGTATGAAGGCCTGGGTTCAAGCCTCACCTGCTGAAAAGATTTGTTGCAACATCCATGAACAGATTGATTAAAAATGACTTCTGATGTTGAACTGCTGTGGTGGAACAGTGATAGTGCCCCTTCAGTCTGGAGCTGACAATCCAGATTCAAGTCCTGCCTGCTTCAGAGGTGTATAATCACATCTCTGAACAAGTTGATTAGAAAATTAAAAAAAAAAGGTCTCCTACTGTTTGACATAAGCTTAGCTTCAGAATGAGGCTTCACTTTCTATTTGGGAAATTAGCCAGAAGCGTTGCTTGTTAACAAGAAGGTTTGCCTGGTGAGACTAAAATAATGTGCTGATTCTGGTTTGTGGAGCAAAGTATTCCAGAGGAACTTGCCTACGGTTCCATCTGCAGGCTTTTGAACACCATGAAACATTCTGCAGTATCAGCTAAAATCATTTCTTCGGGGAAGAATTAAACATGAATTGCAGGTAGTGGGAGAAATAAGAACTTGTCCTGGCATCTCAAGATGCAGGAAATGGGCTGTAAACTTGCATGTAAATTATGTCTCTTACACAAGCTTTCCTGTGCACAAGTTAAGCAGTATAACCATGGAAACTGTAAAACTAGGTGTGATGACTACTGTGGATTCTGTGATAGCTCATTTTATCTGCCTGAGGAGTGTGGTGATTTTGAAAATCTCAGGGCTTTAAGTATTAGTTGTAGCATTTTGTGCAACAGATCTAACAGTTGCTTAGGACTGTCGCATATTTTTAAATTAATGGTAGATGTCTGCAAATTGCCCACTAAAAACAAGTGATAATGATGTCTAATGGGAAGATTAATATGCATTAATAATGTTGGCTGCCTTTCAGCAATTATTGCCACAGTCAACATTTAAAGGAATCAAGGTTGCAGTGTTATCTGGTGTTTCTTTAGGTGTCATTAAACACTTTGGCTTCAAATGATGTATTTTACCTCCATGTCACAACACCCTGAATTTCTGGCTTTAAATCGCTCTGATCGTATGACCACTCTGTACTATACTTGATATCTCAACTGCATAATGAGTAAACTCTAATGACTGTTAGATGTTCAGTCTTGACTAGATACAGACCTTAATCTGCTGTCTGAAATGTTGTTCCACTTCCCTATTCTACCATAATATTTCACTTAGAATTGTTGATTGTCAAGCTGGCCTCAATTCGACCATTCAATTCAAACAAAATTGATTTTTACAAAAGTAAGTCTTTGAATTGATATATCTGTGCTGCTGGCTAAATGCAGTTGACAGGTTTTGAACATTTTCATCTTGAGGAAAGAAAGCTACCTTTGCTCTTCACCTGTCCCACTACCAAGTTGTCATGGTTTGCCAATAGTTGAGGCACTATTCTTGCGAGGAATTCACACTCTGAATGGCTAGATAATCATTCATCTTGCTTTTGAAGTCATTTTTGTTGGTGTAAGCCATAATTGTATGCCTTTTTCATTAGCAGATTGTCTCCCCTTATCTCAGGAAAGGTTTGTTGCTGTGAGTACCAACACAAATTTGGAACCTGCCTTAGTTTTTGATTTATGGGAAAGATGTGTCTAAAATTTATCATGTACTTTGTTAGTTGGCATACTTCTCTTGGATGCTGACCTGGAATTTACACCCAGATACACGTACAGAAGCAACATGGAATCAGTTTGCAAAGCCACATGTGGTCGTAAAGATTATTGAACTTTGGATGTCTGCACAATATACTCAATCAAATTGATCATACACAATGTATAGCGATTAGGTGCATGCTCATGGTAACTGCATGATTATTCACAAGTGACTTCCTGTACATCTGTCAAATAACTGTCATAGGGCCAATTACCACCTTGGAGCATCCAGTCATACAGAGGAAGAAAATTACAGAGAGTGGTTCAAGGGATTGAGTGGTCCTCCAATAGACCTTGGAGGTTCTCAAGAATTGTTATTGTGTGCTGTGCACCTGAACAATCATGCCATTGTGAAAGTTTTCAATTTTATTGCATTGTGTAGTAGCCAATTTTCAGTGCAAATTGCTACAAATAATATCGGCTGTTACAGGAATCCCCAAATACCCTGAGAAATGTTTTGTCATTATGAACCGTTCATTTTTAATAGCAGTGTTACTTTCTTCTTAGAAAGTTGAGCAACTGTTCACAAAAATAAAACTTAAATGATCATTTCATGTCATTTGGGTCAGAAATCTCTACATTTTTCTTGAGTTGAAGATGAGCTTGCCTTTTGTACTTTCTTATTAATTAATTCTCTTAACATTTCCTTAAATTATGTTCATCTCACCCTACTTTGCATGAAGGGTTAAAAAATTTACATTTTTTTAATTGAAGGGTTAAAGTCCAAAATTCCACTCCATTTTCCTGACTCAACATTAAATGCTTAATTTCTGCAACACATCTGTTGCATTATGATACTTGAACAAGAGACCACTTTAATCGAACATGATTGTTGAACTCCCCCAGAAAATAAGGCTTGAATATTCCTTCAGAACTAAAAGTTGTTAGACAATAGCCTTGGGTTAGTAAAATGTCTGAGACTGTTCTCGGTAGCAGCCAACTGTAAGCTTTATATTGCAAATCTAGTATACTGCCGACTCTTCTTTTTTCTGAGTTAAGTAGCAATGACCAATTTGTAATGTTGTAGA
Organism: Stegostoma tigrinum; assembly: GCF_030684315.1. Classification (NCBI taxonomy): domain Eukaryota; kingdom Metazoa; phylum Chordata; class Chondrichthyes; order Orectolobiformes; family Stegostomatidae; genus Stegostoma; species Stegostoma tigrinum. The sequence continues at coordinate 47,892,166 of NC_081372.1, read as the reverse complement.
AGGAGAGCATTGAGCCTATGACAACCCTCTGGGGAGCAATTCAGTTAATCCCATTCTTCTGCTGTATCTGCGAGACCCTGTAACTTTCCTTAAGAACGAGTGAAACTCCTCTTAAAATATTGATTTTCTCCATTTTCAGCACCCTCATGGATAATGGAGAATGTAGAATTTCCTGGATCTGCTGCCCAAAGCATTAAATCTATGTTCTCCCTCATCCTTGTAACCTGAGCTTTGACTTTGTGGAAGTGCTTAAAAAGTGGAGATAGAGAATGTGATTGTTTTGTCTGTCATTATAATTAGGTATGTAGCTGTACAGTTTTCCTGATGACCACCAGTGCTAATTTAAATACCAATTTGGAATGTTGAGGGAATTTGAAAATAATGATATGTTTAGTCAATAGGGAAATTTCAGTTGATTTTCATGTCTAGAGGAGGAAACACAACAGGTTCACAATTCTGTAGCAAAGACGCTTAAACTGAAAACTTCGCATGGTGATATAGACTGCATGTCAAAGTGAGTTTACTGGCTGATGATTACTGTGAATTAGCCACACATTCATCCTTCACATTTTGATAATTGCTTAATAATGCAGGAACAAATGCACATTTGGATGCATTTTTTTATAAAAATCACAGCTTGTTTGGATAATTATAGTGCCAAATTTTCACATTTGTCTTAGCAAATGGCTGTTGGTCGAGGGATGAGTTGTTAACGCTAGTAAAGCTTTCTGTCTATAAGCCATATGTATAGATGTTTGTATTCAACTTGTTCAGACGTGTATGAATGCCTCTGGAGCAGGCGCGACTTGAACCTAGGCTTTCTGGTCCAGAGGAAGTGACACTGCCATTGTGCCAAAGGAGCTCTAAACTTTTAGCTATATAACAGTTATACCAACTATATATCCCAATGCAATTTATAAATCAATTGGTAATGATTGCTCATTCAACAGTCGCTATAGTCTTCCCCCAGCACTCTGGCAAAGAAATGGTGAATCGGTAGAGGAGCATTGCACTGTAGGTAATATTAGGATTACAGAAATTTACAGAGATAAATAGGGAAGACCACATTGAGATGGTTAGATTAGGACAAGAATATTAAAAATGTACTGAGGTGGAGATAAGTGCAGACAAAGATGAAAGACAAATCTGTCTTGAGGTTGGATGAGACACAAGCAGCTGTGTTAGACCTGAGTTATATTTTCTGAAAATAGTGGAACATGAATCATTCTAAGGTCATTGAACTACTCAAATTTGGAAGTAGCAATGACACATAGATTTTCAGTATGGTAAGGCCAACCATTGTTCTGAAGATCATACATAGTACCTGGGGTTTGAAGTTCAGTTCAAAGTCTTCCAAAATACTACTATCACAAGGTTTAATTCAGTCTGTGAAACTGTTCAGGGAAAATTTATCAAATTGATAACCGAATTTGTGTTGGAGGAATTTGGGGTTAATTGAGAATTTGATGTTAGGTAAATACTCTAATAGAAAGAAGTCAAGAGAAATGGTGAATAAATTGAGGTCATCAGTAAGAATGTAGCATTCAAGTATCTTCAATGGAAAAAGGAGGTTAAAGAGATGACGACAATTAGTCAGGATTATTGAATTGTTCTTTTGCTGGTTGGAGTGGTTTAGGGAAGGGGCAAATAATTACTGAAGTAAAGGAACCATTTTCAAGACAATTGGACATGTTCCTGAGGAGGACTAATTTGCAAGATTATGGAAAAAGCTGGAACGTAGGACTTCGTTGTGGGTTCCACCCCTGAATAGATATTAAAAGCACTTAGCCTTCTGAAGGTTCAAACTTTGAGAAATAGCAGACAAAGCTAAATGTCAGCCCTTCCTCCATCTCCATTCTTAAAATGAGACTCCAGCTCTTTCATCAGGAATTTCCTGCGACTGTGTCTTTCGTGTTAGTAATGTTGATACAGTGTACAGAAAGCGGATATTTGATGTAGATGTACGTGACAAACTGGTGACCACACTACCAATGTGAGATTTCTGCACTTTAGGTTTGTTTCACTTGAAGATAATCAATGATTCCCATCTTTGGAGATAATCGACGATTCACATTTTTGCTTACTGCATCATTTCTTCAACATGCGACACACTCGTGTCAGATCATTAAAAATTCCATTGCAAGATTTCAACACATGGGCTATCTCACGATATTGTATATTACTGAAGTGTACTGCATCTTAGAAGCAGTGTTTTTCAGTTGAGGCTCTGCCTTCTAACATTTACATTGATGTAAAAGATTGCATTGTGCTAAGAAGAAGAAAACTCTCCTCTAGTCTCCAAAAACCACTCACTACTGTGAGCCATCTAGTTGTTTAGATCATTGTTCATTGGAGGATCTTACTGTTTGCAAAAGTAAGCTGCTGCGATTGTCTACAAAACAAGTGACTGCAATTCAGAAATAGTTGTATGACTGCTGAGTTCTTTGGAACTTTCTGAAGATGTGAAAATTGTATAAGTACATGATTTTTTTCTCATAATGTATAATTAAGAAATATCAATGGCTTTATTGGTCAACGCTGATTTAAAAAAAATAAAAGTTGTCTTTCAAATGCTTTGCTTTTAGTTATTCAAACGTCATAACCCCAGCACAAATGAGGAGCTTGAGATGATGGAGAACTTGTTTGATAGCCTTTGCTCATGTCTGATGTTGAGCTCCAACAGAGATCGATTTCTGAAGGGGGAGGGACTACAACTCATGAATCTAATGCTCAGGTAAAGGTGTAGTTTCATATATCTCTCTAAAAGGAAAGTCTGTACCTGTATTTCATTCCAGGGTTGACTGTGCAGAGTCAGAACAATTCTCTGCTCCGAAAATATGACCTCAGAAAAGATGTCTTGGAACTTTGAATTTTTATTCCAGTGGAGCCTAGTCTTGTAGAATGTCTTTGTGAGTGAAACGGAATCACTGTGGGAACTGCCAGGTGAGAAGACAGACTGGTGAAAGGGCTGTCTTGGTGAGATTGCTTTGTTCAAACAATAAAATATTGCAAAGCTAGCCTTCGCATTCCTCATGCCTCCAGCAGTTGTCCCCCTTCCCCCTCTCACAAACTCATATGTCCATTCATGCCACCTCTGGCTCTGTATCCACCCACCTTGGCCTTCGTACCTTCCATGTGCTACAGTACCAACATTCATGATCCCTCAGATACTCCATACATATCTATCCACTCCCATTGCCTTTTATTGCCCTGTTACAACTCATGCTGACCCATAGTCCCACCCACTGTTACAATCAAAGAAAACTGCATTTAAACAGAATTCAAGTCCAAACTTTGATGTGAAAGCTTTATTTCAGTTAGTTACATCCTCTAAAACCCTCTGCCCACTGAGTCCTCCCTCCCCACACTTTACAACTAATTCAAACCCTTTTTTTGTTTTCTAATCAACCTCTTAAAAGACATTTACACCTCTGGAGCAGCTGGGATTTGAACAAGGGCACTATTAGCCCGGCAGCAAGGACATGACCACTGCACCACTACAGTAAACCCACTGCAACATTTGAAAACTAATTAACTTTTCACTAATATCTTCTATCACCTATTCCATCATTCTACCATCATTCTATTGGGTCTCAGGTATTCCATTAGATAAAACACACCATCCTTTTCCCAGATCTACTTTACTAACTCATCTAAGTACACCACTTTGGGCAGACCTCAGAACCAATGCTGAAATTAAATAAATTTAAGTGCCTATTGAAAAGTTCACTATTTGAAAATATTACATTGCTGGTGAGAACTTATCACTGTGTTTAACTTCCTTTGATCCCAATAAGAATTAGAATTGGCTTTATTGCCCCAAGCACGCAAATGTGTGGAATGAAAAGTATCACCACTTATGACACCATCGTAGATGCAGTATACCCAGGAACAGATATGTAACTATTGTTACAGAATTAAGAGAATAATAAAACAAATTCCAGTATAGGATTACAAAGTTTTTTTTTAAAAACATACTTGAATTACAGTCAGTTTCATCAAGTCCATGCCAGTACCAAGCCTCCAGACCACACCAGGCTTTAAAACCCAAGGCCTGACTTCCAGTTTGCAAGGCCCTTGCCTCCCCTTGACAGCCTCCAGATGAGGACTTGCTCCCTGGTCTCACCTTCCATGCCAGCCTCCGCTCCAGGACTCACCTCTGGGACTCACCTCCTTCTCTAGGACGCGCCCTGGCCTGGTGACAGACTTGCCTCCAGGACTCATCAGTGACGGCCTGTGGTCTGGCAGTCATCTGCATTGCCACTGCCTCTGCCTAATTTTAAGAAATTAAAAAGATTGAAAAAACAGCTGTAGACAAGAGGAAAAATAAGAAAAAGAATGGGTGGAGCAGAGGAACTCCGACTGGTGTGTCCTACTCCGCTGCCATCTTGCAAAACAACCATTAGCATTCATAGTTCAACCAAGCTATGAAATGACAGCATCCCCTATCATTGAATCCCTACAGTGTGGAAGCAGGCCAATCGGCCTATCGAGTCCACACCAACCCTCCAAAGAACATTTCACCAAGGTCCGCTCACCCCCTGACATGCACACGCACGCGCACACAGCCCCTGTAACCGTGCATTGTCGACAGCCAGTTGGCCTAGCCTGCACATCCCTGGATGCAGTGGGTTTTGAATCAGTTTATTCTTGGTTTAATCCGGACAAGCATTACCAGTGAATTCCAGAATCGTGTGTAACTGAATGCATTACCTGCCCATAAAAAAAATTCTTTTTTGTTTGGGTTCCACTATTTTGGATAAAAGAAAATTAGCTTTCCACACTTCAGTATTCAAAATAATAATAGTTTATTTATTTGAGGTATTAATTGATATCCCAAAGTGCCGATTGTGAAAATAAGACAAAATTGGACAGCCGCAACTTTGATTACCTTAGAGTTGATGAGACATTTTAATTCCCTGGGAAGATATCAGCAATTTAAACAATCTGCTAAAATGCAGGGATTAGTTTGCAGTTGAAAGAAATAGTTCTAAAATTGTTTGATCATTGTGTATTTAATACGTTGATTTCCAAAATTCTGATGGTTTATTGAGTAAATGCATTTGCTATCAGCTGAGTGATTCCGCAGAATTCAACTGACCAGTATATTAAAAGTTAAGAAAAAACATTTTTGCAATTTTTCAACTGCAGAGAAGATAATTCTCTGATTTCCTTTGATTTTTACATTTGTTTTGTATTTAATAACTAGAACATGTAGAATTCAGAAAACTGTCACTTTTTGGCTGAAACTAATCTAAGACAAAAAAAATCTATTGCCACAATACCCCTTCATAAGCTAATGAATCTCCTGTGCTTAAGGATATTCAAAAGAGACAGCATGTCTTTCATTTGTGTTTGATATAATGGGCTGAGTGTAGCAATCCGATTTCTACAGCAAACATGTGAACAAGCATTAGTCATTACTGTTAGGATGTTACCCATTAATTTCAATATATTGGAGATACTGGATTGCTAGCGACTCCAGAATTTTGATATATTACAATTTGTAACATAGTTTAATGATCAGACATTGTTTTTAATGAGACTCTTGTGTAAACATGGACTATGTGTACAGTCTTTATTTGTAAAGACTATTACGTTACATACATTGATGTTTGTATGACTCATTATTTGTATGTTAAATTGATCCTGTACCACTTTCCTTAAACATAAGTAGGATGGCTTAAGAAATTCTCAGATCTATGAAATTTTATATAAAAGGCTGGTGATAGAACATATATTGTCTGATTTTAGTTATGGTTTACTGACTTACAGTTTTCAATAGCAGCCCTTGTGCTTCAGTTTCACTTCGGGACTTGAACATAAAAGTCAAGGCTAACACTGCTGTACTGAGATGTCTTTCATGTCAGGTGTTATTAAACTGAGGACCATGTTCCATTCAGCTGACATAAAAGACTCACAGCATGGTAGATTAAGGGAAGTTATTCCATGTACGAACCTTTAACTCTTAATTTATATTTATCCTTCACTTGGACACAACAGGAACAGATTATTTGATCATTGTTACATTGTTGTTTGTGGAAGTTTTCTGCACAGTTTGGCAACCACTTTTCCTGCATTATAACAGTGACAATGCTTCATGAGTATCTCATAGGCTTTGGAATATCTTCGGGCAGCAGAAGATTCTTTTGTCCATGCCAAGCGCTTTGATGCAACTTACACCTGACTCTTTGGATATTTCTTCTGGTGCAGAACATTACCTCACCTCTCCATTAAAAGTAAATTATCTTAAAAATGTGTAGGATTAATCTTTCGCACTTAGAAAGGGGCAAGCTATCCTCTGTTAAAATTTCTACCTTCCATACTCAAACGTTGGCAAACATACCAAGACTTTGGTCACTGTGTGTGTGTGTGTGGGTGTGTGTGTGTGTTGGGTGGGGGGGGGAGTTGGTATGGTGTGGGATTGTGCAAGATTAAATGCAGAGTGAAGTCCCATGACAATATACATCGAAAACACCCTTCAAAAAGCACCTCTTGTCCTGGAGTTGTCTCCTTTTCTCATACAAGCTTTACTTACTTATGGTTTTTCTAACAATTGCACAAAATTATATTCTATTGCATTTTGCCTGATTATGTTCTTCAGTAATAGGATTGTGACTTTGTACTTTGCTCATTTCATTTGAAGCAGTGTTGTCCTCAAAACTACAAATGTACGGCCCCTCTTTGGATTATATCCTCGTCTTATTTGCAGAGGTGAAAATATACTATTGTAATTAGTTTTCTTCTTGCTAAAAAGTATTCTTATAGATTTCAAATACATTTGATAAAACTACAAGTTACTCTAACTTCAAACTCTTTCAGAATCTGCATCTTAAAATTAGAACAGCAATATTATTTTTCATTTCTCTGTTACTATGCATGAAGCTAAAATTTGATCACACTTCACCTATCTCTTTCATTGTATTCATGCTATTCTTGGCTTTGATAGAAAACCATTTTTTTTTCCCCTGAGGCAGAACTATATTAGTAGGTTGGCATTGACACAGTGGACCAAAGAGCCTGTTTCTATGCTGTATGACTCTGACTGCATGCTGGCCTTTCTGTTCTGGACAATTGAAAGCCAATTTCATTGAAAAGCATGCTAGTGTAGTTCTCAGGTTTCTGTGTTCTAATCTAAAGATGAGCCCTATCTCTTACTCTGCAGATGTCTCTTACCTTCTTTTGAAACAATTTATAGATCATGAATATTTTTGGACATTTCTAGGAAATATCATGCATGAATAGCAGAATTTCTGAGGCTGAACACGCTCATCTGTTTAAATCCAAGTAGCCTTTAACTGAGTCACAGTTGGCCTTTTTTTTTGTTGAGGACCATAATGCCAGTATATATGTAAAATATTTATTCCTCTCTGATCACACTGAAGGAAGTTTATTTAATGTCATTGACCCAAGATCAGTCTCCTCAGTTCCTTCCCTTTTGATTTGGACAATCTCCTCTAACTTTGAATGAGAGGGAAATTTGACAGCTTGGCTTCATCTTCTTTGTCTTTGTTAACTAGCTCCAAGGCGTTCTTATACCGGAAGACCTCAGGTATACAGTTGCCATGTAAATGAGTTAATGTTCAGGGAGCTGAAGGCACTGTACATCCTCGATAATGTGGGTCTACCAATCAGTGTTTGGGCTCAAGCTAAATTCAATAAATGCAGTTTAAAACATCCAATTGGTCAGGAGAGTAGCATTCAGAAGTGTACTAGCATTCGGTACCATCTCTGCCGCAAGTTCATTGAATCTAAAGGAACTTTGCTGACCAATTTAAAACAAAACGTTAGGAGAACCCATCTACTGTTGAATATTAATTATTTAGCCCTGAAAACTGGACTACTTCCTTTACATCAGGATGTATTTCGCTCAGAGGGTGTAGAATTTAAGGAGAATCTCTTAAAATATTTGTCATCAATGCAAAGTGTTTCGCTGTTTACCATAGAATCCCTACAGTGTGGAAACACGCCCTTTGGCCAAACAAATCCACACCGAACCTCACAGCATCCCACCCAGACCCATCTAATGTTCACCTGGCTGAACATTACAGGCAATTTAGCATGGCCAGTCCACCTTTGGACTATAGGAGGAAATGGGAGCACCCAGGGGAAACCCTTGCAGACACGGGGAGAATGTGCAAACTCCACACGGTCACCCAAGGCTGGAATCGTACCCGGGTCCTGATGCTGTGAGGCAGCAGTGCTAACCACTGTGCCACCATGCCACCAGTTCAGTTAAGACTGAAAAAGATTAACTACTTCACTCTCCCCAAACTCTCAAATACCCCTGTCTTATGTTTAGTGCTTCTCTCGCTAATCGCTTGCCTGAATTGCTGGAATATGTGTATACAAATAAATGATTAACTCAGCAGTAAAACAGTGAAGCCTGTTAATAGTGATCAACCTTCTTTTTTGCACACTCAGTGACCAGTTTGCAGCTGCAGTATTGAGATATATTCTAACTGATTAAAAAAAATTCATTGTTTTAAAACTAAACATTAATAAATAAGACCTTACTTCACATTGAAGGTTCAGTGGCTGGTTCTGATGTTCCACTGATGCTGTTCCCCCTTCAAACTCCACCAGCATCACAAGAGCGTAGCATAGTTTTCTCAAGAGTTTTGCATTGTAAGAAAAGCTAATATAAAGTCTTATTGCACTTAAATTTTTGTGGCGTGAGTCCATCTCAGTTTCTGTGCAAATGTAAACAGGTAAGTATTTGCAATTTTATTACAGAAGGCCACTTGATTAAGTGAAAACAAACCAATACTTACAATGGTGAGATTGTTCCTCAAATTGAGATTTAATCTATGAATATTTAGTATTTCTGAGGAAAATTCTGCAAGCTGTATTTTGAATCTACTTGTTATTTTCAAAGAAGGATTAGGAAAGAAATGACCCTTAAGCTCTGAAGGTCCGAACTAAGATTTGTATCATGTATTGTAGAAATATTTATACACATTGCACGTGATGAGAATTGTTCACTTGTTTTAATCAATGTTATGTAATTTATACTTTTACAGAGAAAAGAAAATGTCACGTGCCAGTGCTCTAAAGGTGTTGGATCATGCTGTGATTGGTCCTGAAGGATCTGACAACTGTCACAAGTTTGTTGACATTCTTGGACTTAGGACAATATTCCCCCTTTTCATGAAAACACCAAAGAAAATGAAGAAGGCTGGAATGACAGAAAAGGAACATGAAGGTGAGCTATCATATTATAATCCTTTAACTTCCTGTCAGCTGAAGTTTTAAATTTTTCCACTAAAGGCCAACAAATGTCACCCATTCCTAATTTCCCTTCAGCAGTTGTTTATCATTCATCTCCTTAAATAGCTGTAAACTGTCAATTGAGTCCACAATAAAACATAGCTGATGGGTGACCACAGAGTACTGTTTGAGGTGAGTGAATTCGAGGAATTTAATCTAGTGAAGGAATGGTGATGTAGCTCCAAGTCAGGATAGTGTTTGTGAACCTGCAGATATTGGTGTTTACATGGCTGATGTCATCATCCTTCTGAGGCGTAGAGGTCATGGGTTTTGAGGTTAGTGTAAAAAGGAATTTTAGTGAGTTACTTCAGTTCATTGTTTAAATGGTGTACACTCGCTGCTATTGTGCACAAGAGCGAGGGAGGGAGTGAATATTTACTGCAGTTCATGGTGGGCCAGTCAAATAGGCTGCTTTGCCTGGGATGATGTTCTGTTTTCTGAGTGTCATTAGACCTGAATTTATTCAAAATTCAAATGAAAATAAGAGAGTAATAACAGAAGTTTATCTACTAACATTAGTCACTATTTCATAGTTCTAGCTTCTCATCACACAAGCACAATTCAGAATTCTCCAAAATAAATTGCATTAAAAAAACTGACCTTTTACTAATTTGTTTCCGGCATGGCAAAACTTACTTATTAGAATCATATCTTGGGATATTCGTGAAGAATGTTTGAAATTTAAAATGGGAAAGTATGAAACACACTGAATTTAAGTTACTTTGAAGTTTTATTTAAGCAGGTGCATTCAGTATCATATGTTTTTGTTTGTTAAACTGTGACAGTCTTTTTTGTAATCTGTTTGGTGTGTTCTCCTCAAACTCTGCTTGGTTAATGTAAGTATGAAATTTATCTGTATTCTTAGTGTTAGCTTGAAAAGAGTGTGTTAAACAGAGCTGAAAATGGAGCAGTTTTTCCCCTTTGGAAAAAAGAATAGATGTTTTCAAATAACCCTTTTTTAGTTTAAAGAACATGCACAGCCTTAATCAGAAATAAACTAATGAGCAGAATGCTGGAATATAGTTCTCATCATATTTTAACTATAGCTTTCAAAGCCCATAGCTTAAAACTAACAATACATTCAAGCCAGTAGATACAAGTGTCGGCAATGAATGCTTTGTCTTTGTAAACTAAAATTATCCAATGATGTTGCATTTATAGAATCATATAATCCCAGGCTATTCAGCCCATCAAATCCACATCAACCCTCTGAAGAGCAACCCATGCAGACCCACAACCCCCCTACCCTATCCTCGTAACCCTGCATTTTCAATGTCTAATCCACCTAGCCTGTCCATCCCTGTATACTATGGGCAATTTAGCATGGCCAGTCCACCTAACCTGCATGTTTGTGGGAGGCATCTGGAGTAAACCCTCATAGAATGGGAAGAATGTGCAAATTCCACACAAGTTAGACAGCCGTTCAGAGTTCTTGATTTTCTTTTCTGCAGTTTTGAAGTTGGTTTCAGCCCTCATGGTGTAGATAGTATAATACTTGCTGTTATCAAATAAGAAGCGCTGGTAATGTCACTGGACTATTAATCCAAAGGCCCAGGCTTTAGAATCACAGTTTCAAAACCTATTATGGCTGCTGATGAAATTTGAATTCAGTTGATAATCTGGAATATTAAGCTTATTTCTGTAATGGTGACCATGATCAATTGTTGTAAAAACCTGTTGGGTTGACTAATGTCCTTTAGGGAAGAAAATCTACCCTTCTTACTTTGTCTGTGCAATGGAGTTTTATATCTTATCCAAAAGACAGCAAGTCAAATGCATTTCTGTGTTACACCTTGCATCTGTTTGAGTGGTTTTTATTAATCTTGTTTTTTTCCTCTTAAGTTTCAAACCTAGACTCCCCCAGTTTCTTGCTGTATTGAATTGAATCTGATGCCACTACTGTGGTTATCCCCTACACACAGTGTGAAGATCCCCACTGCTACCATTCCCTTATGTGTCTCCTTTTAAAAATGTAGGTAGTATTAGTCTCAGTTCCCACCAGCACCACATTCTCAAGAATCAAACTCTGTACTCACTCCACAAACAAATTAATTATAAAAACCACTGAAATAAAGTCATGCCAGGTAGCACTTTGAGGTTAATTTTCACATTTGTCCTCTTGTTATTTTGTGGTCGCTATTTATTTTGTGACGCATTGCTGCCTAAGTAGAACAGTTTTACTACACCCATTATGTATTCTTGCCCTTCTACAATTACATGCTGTAGATTTAAATATGGCAAGAAGAGTTTCAGGCCAGCAGCTTAACATTATATATGAGTAAACCTTCTAGGTTAATGGAGCAGTGAGCGTAGATTTTCAGAACTTTTCCAAGCTTATTTGAAGCTCACGTTATGTAATGAACATTGATCAGTGCGTTCTTATATAAGTTGAGGTATATTAATGATGCATCCTTCAACCATCGCTACCAACTAACATCTATCTCGACAATAATTTCACTATATCAGACTTCTAGTCAACTAACATTACCACTGCACTACCATTAGTATTAATTATATTAATTTAAGTCATAACTAAATGTCCAAAAATGCCACTATCTCCTTTTTTATTCTATTTCTCAAACTGATCATTAAAGCTAAACCAAAACAACACCATTTGTTGCATTTTTTGTGGCTGACCTCCTATCAATATTAATTGTACCTATATTTAAAGCGCACACCGTGTGCAATTTATTCTGTAGTCAAGATTAAATAACAAGATCTCTAGAGATTCAAATACAACTCAAGAAAAATTATTCCTTTCAAGTTTCCAAACCTCCTTCCAAAAACAAGGATTGGAATGTACTGAGTATAAAATGTGAACCACTGAGTGATCATCATTTTGAAATGTGGAAAGAAGCACAATACTGGTAATTCATATTAAATTGATATGGCATGCTTTTTCTGAACGAATTCATTGTACAACATACCTTCAATCAGAAATGAAGTATTTTAAATTGAAATTGATTGCCTTTGTCACCAACTCAGAGCTCATTGAATCCACTGCTTTGGCATTCCCCATCATCCTAAGGGTCCCATTCTAGATCAGTTATGGTACTTCACAGTCAAAATTATTTGTCTACGCCAAATCATCATGGTCTACATTTAAACTGAATATAGAGAGAAGATAATGGCCGAGTGATATAATCGATAGACTATTAATGGAAAAACTTAGCCAATGTTTTGAAGGCCCAGATTTGAGCCTTGCCATGCCATATGGTGGAATTTCAATTCAGTAAAAACTGTATGGAATTAAAAATCCAGTGATGACCATGAAATCATTGGTAATTGTTGGAAAAACCCATCTCCCTCATTAATGTCGATTAGGAAAGGAAATCTGCCACCCTCACCTGGTTTGGGCTACATTTGCAATGTGGTTAAATCTCAACTGCCCTCTGAAATGACCTCGTAAGTTACCAAGTCATTTTACAAAGCCTCAGAAAAGGAATGAAGCCAGACTGATGACCTGGCATTGACCCAGGCAGCAGAAAAGAAGACAGCAAAAGCAGCCCTGCTGGGACCTTCAAAGCCTTCGTTAGTAACATCTGGGGGCTAGTGCCAAAATTGGGAGATCTGTTCTCCAGGAGTGTCACTGCATCTGTAACATTAACTCTTCTTTCTCTCTACAGATGCTGGCAACCCTGCTGAGTTCTCTCCAGAGTTTCTGAATTCCCAGCATCTGCAGCTCTTCTGTTTGTTGTTTTGACTTAGCCTGCTTAAGTGTGTGTATGTATACATATTGCATTTTTCTCAACAACTTGACCATTCAGATGATTTTCTGGAGCCCGTTGGGTCTGTGCTTCTCAAAGTCAGCCCAATGGCTGGTTCTTATTCTGGTGGCATATTTGATCATTGATATCTTCAGGATGGATTTCATACGCCCATTTTTCACCAACACTGAATTCCCTCACATTGTTGTTTGAAAAGTACGCAAACAGTATAACTTTTAGGTTGAAAGCAGCTTTGCACCTCATTTGTTTTGCTGAAGAGCTCATTTCTGTTTGTTATTCAGTGTGCTGTGTGACCTGCTCTCTGTGGTTGTAGCATAGATTCCCATGCATTGTCTCCACGTCACAGTTCACATTGCCTGCTTAATCCTATGTACCAACAGACAATAGAAGGTAAGCAAAACATGTGTTACTAGGGTGAAAAATTGAGGCCAATTATTAACATGCATATGTATTGATGTATCATTGTTGAAAACTCGTATAATGGTTACGCCATTGGACCAGTAATCCAGAAGGCCAGGCTAATGACCTGGGGTACGTGTTCAGATCCTACCATGGTAAATGATGAAATTTGAATTGAACAAAATTTGCAGTAAAACACTAGACTAATGGCAACTGTGTAATCACTATTGTTTGTTGCGAAAACCCAGATGGTTTATAGGGAAGGAAATCTGCTTTACAAAACATGTCAACCTGCCGTCTTTCTCTGGTCTGGCCTACATGTGGCTCAGAGCAATTTGGTTGACTGTTCTCTGCCCTCTGGGCAATAAACACTGACCTAGCCAGCGAGGTTCGTTCACAGGCTATAGGCAAAGGAAACATTATTTTTTGGCTCCAGGCAAATTACATGATACTAGATTGACCTGTTCGTCACAACTTGCAGTTCCATACCGAATATCTTTGTGAAAAATGTGACTGTGCATATCTTCATTACGAATCATATCTTAATCCATAGGAGTAGAGAGAGTCTTTACTGAACATCGTTGTATATGTCATGCATTCTTTTACCTTGCAGCACAGTGAACAGAATGGAGAGATGAAGAACTAGTCAACTAAGTATATAATTGTGCCTTCTGAACAGGCATCTGATGAAACATGGTAATAAAATGTGAGGCTGGATGAACACAGCAGGCCCAGCAGCACCTCAGGAGCACAAAAGCTGACGTTTCGGGCCTAGACCCTTCATCAGAGAGGGGGATGGGGTGAGGCTTCTGGAATAAATAGGGAGAGAGGGGGAGGCGGACCGAAGATGGAGAGAAAATAAGATAGGTGGAGAGGAGAGTATAGGTGGGGAGGTAGGGAGGGGATAGGTCAGTCCAGGGAAGACGGACAGGTCAAGGAGGTGGAATGAGGTTAGTAGGTAGGAGCTGGAGGTGCGGCTTGGGGTGGGAGGAAGGGATGGGTGAGAGGAAGAACAGGTTATGGAGGCAGAGACAGGTTGGACTGGTTTTGGGATGCAGTGGGTGGAGGGGAAGAGCTGGGCTGGTTGTGTGATGCAGTGGGGGGAGGGGACAAACTGGGCTGGTTTTGGGATGCGGTGGGGGAAGGGAAGATTTTGAAGCTGTTGAAGTCCACATGGATACCATTAGGCTGCAGGGTTCCCAAGCGGAATATGAGTTGCTGTTCCTGCAACCTTCAGGTGGCATCATTGTGGCACTGCAGGAGGCCCATGATGGCCATGTCATCGAAAGAATGGGAGGGAGAGTGGAAATGGTTTGCGACTGGGAGGTGCAGTTGTTTATTGCGAACCGAGCGGAGGTGTTCTGCAAAGCGGTCCCCAAGCCTCCGCTTGGTTTCCCCAATGTAGAGGAAGCCACACCGGATGCAGTATACCACATTGGCAGATGTGCAGGTGAACCTCTGCTTAATGTGGAAAGTCATCTTGGGGCCTGGGATAGGGGTGAGGGAGGAGGTGTGGGGGCAAGTGTAGCATTTCCTGCGGTTGCAGGGGAAGGTGCCGGGTGTGGTGGGGTTGGAGGGCAGTGTGGAGCGAACAAGGGAGTCACGGAGAGAGTGGTCTCTCCGGAAAGCAGACAGAGGTGGGGATGGGAAAATGTCTTGGGTGGTGCGGTCGGATTGTAGATGGCGGAAGTGTCGGAGGATGATGCGTTGTATCCGGAGGTTGGTGGGGTGGTGTGTGAGAACGAGGGGGATCCTCTTGGGGCGGTTGTGGCGGGGGCGGGGTGTGAGGGATGTGTTGCGGGAAATACGGGAGACGCGGTCAAGGGCGTTCTCGACCACTGTGGGGGGAAAGTTGCGGTCCTTGAAGAACTTGGACATCTGGGATGTGCGGGAGTGGAATGCCTCATCGTGGGAGCAAATGCGGCGGAGGCGGAGGAATTGGGAATAGGAGATGGAATTTTTGCAGGACCTATCCCCTCCCTACCTCCCCACCTATACTCTCCTCTCCACCTATCTTCTTTTCTCTCCATCTTCGGTCCGCCTCCCCTGCTCTCCCTATTTATTCCAGAAGCCTCACCCCATCCCCCTTGCTGATGAAGGGTCTAGGCCCGAAACGTCAGCTGTTGTGCTCCTGAGATGCTGCTGGGCCTGCTATGTTCATCCAGCCTCACATTTTATTATCTCGGATTCTCCAGCATCTGCAGTTCCCATTATCTCTGGTGAAACATGCTCTCCTTAGATATGATAATCATAGTCCTTAAAGATTAAGCAGCCACTGAATGAAACTGAGCGTTCAGAAATAATTATTTTGACCCAGCAGAGAAAGTTACTGCTCTGTTGCAAGTTGCACTCGTATGTATTAACTCAATTTTGAAGACTGTTTGGAGGAAATATAGACAGCACGAAAATGACTTTTCTTTTAAACAACACGAAACAAAAACTGCCAGGAAACGCACTGTAGGTACAGCTCCTTGAATCTGGCTTTGTCTGGACTTAGGCCATGTCAGATTTTTGCAATGGGAAAGATTTTCTTAAACTTGAAAAGGTGGTGAAAAGATTTTTAAGGATGTTGGAGGGTTAGAACTATAGGCTGGGGCTATTTTCCCTGGCGAGTTGGAGGTTGACGGGTTAATTAAAAGAGGCGTATACAATGATGAGCGACGTGGATAGGGTAAATAGCCAAGGTCTTTTTCTCAAGGTAGGGGAGCCCAAACCTAGAGTGCATAGGCTTAAGGTGAGAGGCGAAAGATTTAAAATGAACATAAGAGACAACCTTTTCACACAGAAAGTTGTCATGTATGGAACGAGCTACCAGAGGAAGTGGTGGAGGCTAGTACAATTACGACATTTAAAAGGCAGCTAGATGGGTATACGAATAAGAAGGGTTGAGACAGACAAAGGCCAAATGCCGGCAAATGGGAATGGATTAATTTAGGATATCTGGTCAGCTTGGACAAGTTGGACCAAATGATCTGGTTTCATTGTTGTACAACTCTGACTCTGTCATTTTATATAGTTTTTGACTTCAGCTCAGAAAGCTCAGGCTATAGCATGTGAAGTTAAAGTTCACTTTTACTTGGAATAGAGCAGTGTTGAGGCTGCAGTGTCCATTACTGGTCAAGAGCCACAACACACTATTGTAAACCTATCCAATTTTTCGAGAAGAATTTGATATAAAAGTCACTAACTTAAGGAAGGTTATTAAAACCCCTTGGTTTTGAATACCACCTCTTTTCAAGCAGCTGAATTTGATGTACACTGCCCCTTTAATTTTTCATAATAAACAATATTTGCAGAAAATCAAAATGCAATATCACTAAATGAGACAGGACTCATTTTGTGTTCAGAACCTTAATTTCACACACTAATTTGCTCAAGCGCTCTTTTCAGAGAATATGGTCATTTTCTGCTATGACTAAACTAAGAAAGTGCTAGACTTTGAAATTGTCGGTATTAATATTTCGGATCTGCAGTCAAATTTCAGAATAGGTCTTTATCAAGATCTTTTTAAAGAACTTGGAAAGCATTGTAATGGTTTCTAAAAGATTTCCAACATTTTCCTTACCTCAACACTACCATGAAAGCAATACATGAATTTTCAATTTGAAACAAATTTCCATGCTGTACCAACTTCAGGAAAGGAAATCCTGACCCTTACTATGTTCCTTGCCTTATACTGTTCTCTATCACCAGATGCAAGCTGAAATAATTCGACAATAGAACAATGATTGAATGTAGAAATAGAGATGTTGAATCTGCATGTAATAAACCCTTTTAAAAAAAAAATTCAGGCTACAACCAGCATTGGCAAGAGACCACCAGCAAAGCCTACTGACATTATTATTAACAGCTATTTGTTTTACGCTTAAAGCCTCCTTTTAAAAATTGAAGTTAGCAATAATTTTGTAGTGCTGCTGTAGCTCTACTTAGCTAATGACAACCTTCATTGTTTTAGATATTAGGAGTATAACATTATAGTATGGTGCTGTCAGTGTTAGGTGTGTACGATGTGCATTGCCCTGAATTTGAAATGCGTCAGCAGTTAATACAGTTCCGTCAGTTGTGTGGCGCTGGGCTGGGATGTACTCATTTAGAATGGGGACTGCCCATCATTCATCTGGAGGACATTCCATTGAGGAAAGATTGTGGGCCTCTTGCACTTTCACCACATTCTTAAGGGATGCTTTTCTGCAAACTGTGTTTGGAGGCTGCGCTGCATCTCTTGGAGTCTCATGTGTTCCTCATCGATTCAGGCAGATGTTTATGTATTGTCTCCATGGAGATGATAGCAATTACTTGATCTGGGCCCATTGGTGTTGTTTCCAATTAGCCCATTTGGGGAATATCAAAACAAAGACAGCTCCTGAGGAATGTGATCAATTGGCTTTTACAGCTCACATGTGGCATTTTGCCATAGTTCTCTTTACATTGGGACATAGAGGTCTCCAGTAAGAAGGACACTGTAATGCTTTACAT
Organism: Stegostoma tigrinum; assembly: GCF_030684315.1. Taxonomy (NCBI): domain Eukaryota; kingdom Metazoa; phylum Chordata; class Chondrichthyes; order Orectolobiformes; family Stegostomatidae; genus Stegostoma; species Stegostoma tigrinum. Next base: position 47,874,293 of record NC_081372.1, on the reverse strand, counting down.
GGATCCTCTGACCCTGATGATTGCAAGCAACTGGTTGACCATGTCCATGCCATGGACTAAAATCAGGAAGTGCTGTTGACTGACTCTGGGAGCACGCAGTGACTGACCATAGTCGCCCTTGACTGGACTAAGGATTATTCCTTTTAGGCATGCAGAAACGCCATTTGGTTGAATCACATGCAGTGTGTATGCTGGCATATAGTGTAATTATGACATTCATGTAGCACAATTCTGTAAGCAGCATTTCCACTTGCTTGACTAATTGTTACAGACAAATTATCTGGGTTTCTGTCTCTGCTAAAAAGCAAAGCAAGACTGAACTTGAGCATGCAATTTCTGAATGTAGTAGAACTTCCCAAAAAGGAAAGGTGGGGTAGGGACATCATGAGCATCCAAGTATATGCCAACTGAGTGAGCATTAAGAAAGCAGACTAAGATGCCAGAGATTGTCTGTTTCATTGCCTGGGATGGGTTTATGACCCTATATGCAAAGTTGCCCTGCAGCAGCATTTCAATGAGAGGTGTAACTGAGCTCTAAGGTGCTGTACTGAAGTGAAAAGCGGTATTGTGTGTGAGATTGAGATGTGCCATGATAATATGGTTAGGCTGATGCTTTGCCGGTGTCCACCTCCATAGATGGAGGGTACAGGCAGTTACTATGCATGGAGCATATCCTGAAATGGTGGAGGATGCTAGCCAGTGGAAGTAAATGCTGGCAAACTGCAGCTGCCAGTCAATCATTCTGACCTTCATTTCAGGAATTGGTACAATCTAATTTCTTCCTGCTACCTGAGAAAATAGCAACCTACATATAAATTAGGTGCAATGAGGCACTAATGTGATGTTGAGAAATGAAAACAGACTCCTTGTCACTCAGCCAGATTCTCATCTGTTTTAAAAACCTTATTCAAGCTCCACCCCCAACAATTGTCTTGCCATTACCCTCATTGCTGAAAGGCTGGGAAGATTCTAGAGTGTTGTGGCACACTTATAGTTATTCCAAAAGAAGTAAATAATATGCACATATTATAAAATGAGAGAATTTTTGGTGAAAACAACAATAAATCCTTAGGTCATATACAAATATAAATGTAGGTCCCTTGCAGTCAGAAACAAGCGAAGTTTTAATCGAGAAAAATTGATGACAAATTAAATATATATTTTGATCCAGTCTTCACAACGAAGAACAAATAATGCCCCAGAAATGTTGGGGTACATAGGGTCTAAGGTGAGGGAGGAACTGAAGGCAGTCAGTATTAGTGGGGAAATTGACAGGATTAAAGGGTGACAAATCCCCACAGCCTGATGATCTCCGTGCCTTAGTACTTAAGGAAGTGACCACAGAAGTACTTGAACCATTGGGGAGGCTAGGCCTATTGGTACTGTTAATCCAGAGACCCAAATAACATTCTGGCACCCAGGTTCAAATCTCACCATGGCACAGGGTGGAATTTGAATTCAGTAAAGTATCTGAAATCAAGAATCCAATAATGACTGTGAATCTATTGTTGGAATGTTGGAAAAACCCATGTGGTTCACTAATGTCCTTTTTTGGAAGGAAACTGCCATCTTTACTGGACTGACCTACTTGTGACTGCAGTCATGTGATTGACTCTTACCTGCTTCTGGGGGAGGAGGGATGGGGGATGAAGGTCAATAAATGCTGCCTAGCCAGTGACACCCTCATCCCATTAATGAATTAAAGAATAATCATCTTTCAAGATTCAGCGGGCTCTGGATTATTCCTGTAGATTGAACAATAGTAATCCCACAATTTAAAAAAAAGGTAGAGAGAAAATGATTTATAGACTGGTTAGTCTGACACAAGTAGCAGGAAAGTGCTCAAGTCCATTACAAAGATTTGATAGCAGAACACTTGGATTGGATACCATCAGTGTGATTTTAAGAAAGGGAAGTTATTGACAAATTTATTGTAATTTTTCAAGGATGTAACCAGTAAATTGATCAAGGGGGAACCAGTCATATGATTCACTTAGACTTTCAGAAAACTTTTAATCAGGTTTTAGACAACATTAGCATGTAAAATTAAACTACATTGGATCATGGGTGGTACATTGAATGGATAAAGAACCGGCTGACAAACAGGAAACCAAGAGTGGTAATAAACGGGTCAATTTCTGAGCAGCAGCCAATGACCAGTCGAATATAGCAGGTATCAGTGATTCACAACACACAGGAATCATTTAGAAGGGGGAATTAATATAATATACTCAAATTTGCAGAAGACAAAAAAGGATAAATTGTGAAGGATTCTAGATAGCTTGAATTAATGGGCAAGTGCATGGCAGATAAAGTATAATAGGGATAAATGTAAGTTTATCCATTTTGGTGGCAAAAGCAGATTATTTAAGATTGGGAAAGGGGGCGGTGCAACTTTTTTACCAGTCACTGAAAGTAAGCATGCTGGTGCAACAGGCCGTGAAGAAGCCAAATGAAATATTGAGCTTCATAGTGAAATGATTTGAGGTCTTGAGCACCAGTGTCTTACTGCAGTTGTACTGGGTCTTGGTGATACCACATTTGGAATATTATGAACAGTTTTGGTCTCCTTATCTGTGGATGGATGCACTGGTTATAGAGAGCAACAAAGATTTACCAGACTGATTCTTGGAGTGGCAGCACTAATGTATGAAGGCAGATTGGATCAGTTCGGACTATATTCACCAGGGTTTAGAAGAATGAAGGGAATATTGTCAAAACTTATACATTCCAACAGGACTAGACAAGGTAAATACAGGAAGGATGTTCCCGATGACTGGGGAGTCGAGAACTAGGCGTTGCGCTCTATTGATCTTTGGTAAGCCATTTAGAACTGAGTCGTGGAGAGAATTTTTCACATGTGAGCCTGACAAAATCTTTGCTACAGAAAGTGGTTAAGGTAAAAACGTTGAAGGTGTTAGATATTGCTCTTGACTTTAATGTGGTGGAAGGGTGTGGGACAAAAGCGGGAACAGGGTACTGAGTAGAATGATCAATTGTGATCATATTGAATAGCAGATTAGGCTAGCAGGTCTGAATGGCACATTCCTGTTCCTATTTTATATGTTTCTAAACATGGTAGCTTATCACTGCTGCCTCAGCGCCAGGCACCCGGGTTCGATTCCACCCTCGGGAAACTGTCTGTGTGAAAGTTTGCACGTTCTCCCCTTGTCTGTGTGGCTTTCATCGGGGTGCTCCGGTTTCTTCCCACAGTCCAAAGATGTGCAGGCTAGGTGAATTGGCCATGCTAAATTGCCCATAATGTTCAGGGATGGGTAGGTTTACAAGAGAATGGGACTGGATGGGATGCTCTGTGGGTCAGTGTGGACTTGTTGAACCAAAGGGCCTGTTTCCACACTGTAGGGATTCTGTTATTTAAATGACTTAAATTGTAGTGTTAATTTGCTCATGTTTGCTTCATTTAATTAGTTTTATGTACGGTCACAGTTTTTTAAAAATAAGTTAAAATTTTTCCTGGCTAAAATAATGTATTTTAGCTTTCCCTTTTTAAAGATGTTAGGAGTTCCTAACTAGATCATAGCACCATGTTTAAGCATTTGAAGCATGACAGAACATAGTATTTCTACAAGTGATGGAGTTACAATCATCGATTATGAAATACGCTTGCAATATCAGCATTAAGAATGTGCACATTGATCTATGTTAAATGGAAAGCCTGCAATGTATTTGAAAAGCAACAAATAACTAGTTATTACTATCCCCATTGGGATCTAAATCAAAGAACAAGTTTACCAAATGACCCCCAAATGACCAAGAATTCATTTTTGTACCTTTCAAGTTAATATCTCCAAATCAACATAGATTGTACAACAACTCACAGTAGATATAAACTATAAATTATAGATGGAACACCCAGTACAAACAAGATAGACCACTCCACCTGGTTGGCTCCATTTTCATCTGTATAATTCTTCCCAACTCTTCTTTGACCAGAGTTGTAGTTCATTTCTTTAGCAAACTTCATTGATTTGCTACATCCAACAACTTATGCATAGAGTTTGGACCTCCAACCTACATATTAAAATCCTGTATAAACTGGCAAGCTTTTTTCCAGAACCTTCTGGAATGTTAAAACGAATCCAAATCCCCATTTCAGCTTGCTGCCTGCCATTTCTTTTCAGCTCTCCTCTTTCCTCTTTGTTTATCGCGGTCCCTACATTTTAACTTCCCATTGGTACTGATTCCCAAGTCAAGTGTCACCAGATTGCCAGTGTCTCTCATTCAGCAAGTATGTAATCCCCTTAGGCAGCCTTAAAATTCTTTTCCAGATGCTTTTTTTTAAGAAAACAATTGCACATTTGCCAAGCATTTTGAAGTAATTATGGATGTTCCATACTGTTACTGCTTCTGGGTTAAAGGCCATCTCACAGTGCTGAACTTTTTAAATAAGTGGACTCACTAACTTCATGAAGTATCAAATTTTAATTTGTTGTAATTATTTATGGAACGACTCTGATGTACAGCTTTGCAAATTGACTCTTCTGAACATGACTGTCAAAGTTTTAAAAACAAAAGCCAATCCAGGATAATGGTTGGCATTTAGATTTTGTTCTACATGCGATGTAGTGATCCTGCTTATTTGAGGTAACCTATTTAAAAGAACATATGTGAGCATCATAAATTTTTCATGGAATTATTAAATATTTAAAGAGTAAAATATAGACAAATTGTGATCATACACCTAAAAAGATTACGTAAGGTTTAGGAAACTGAAATCAGACAAGGCTTTTGAGCATTATAAAGGAAGCAGAGAAAACAAGAAGGAATTAGGAGTGTTGAAAGGAAGGTGAAGGTGAATTTCACTGCATTTTATATGTATGTCAGAAGTAAAAGGGGAGTTCGGGAAAGGAGGGAATTTACGCATGAAGCCAGGGGAAATGATTAAGGTCCATAATTAGTACTTTTCAACAGTATTTACCAAAGAGAAAGACATGGATAATGGTGATATTAGGGAGGGTTTGTTGATATTCTAGATCATGTTGATATTAAGAAGGGGATATTTGGGTGTCATGGAAAAACATGAAGGTAGATAAGCCCCCATCCCAAAATACTGAGGGAACAAAGAATGAGATTGCTGGGACCTCGACAGAGATCTTTATATTCTCTTTCGCCACAGACAAGGTCCCAGAAGACTGGAGAACAACCAGTGTTGTTCCTTTGTTTAAGAACGGCAACAGGAATAATCCAGGAAATTATAAGCTTGTGAGCCTTGCATCAGTGTTAGGGAAATTTGCATTTAGAAAAGAATGGACTTATGGACTTACTTGGGATGGTCAGCATAGCTTTGTGTGTGGAGATCTTGTCTTACAAGTTTGATTGAGTTTTTGAGGAAAGTGACGAAGATCATCCATTCTGAATCCGAGGAGGTGGCGTGAATAGTCCTACCACCACCACCATTGCCCCCCTCAACTCCATTCTTCCATTTTCACAAGGGTATTATTGCTGGACTGTTAATCCAGAGACCCAGGTAATATCTTGGCAACTTGGGTTCAAAATCTGCCGCAGGAAATGGTGGAATTTGAATTCAATAGATATCTGGAATTCAGAGTCTAATGATGACAATGAGTCCATTGTCAATTGTTGGAAAGACCCATTTGGTTCATTAATGTCGTGTTAGGGAAGGAAACTGCCATCCTTTCCTAGTCTGGCCTACATGTGACTCGAGACCCACAGCAATGTGGTTGACTCACGACTGCCCTTTGGGTAATTCGGGATGGCCACTAAATGCTGTTTAGCCAACATCGCTCTTATTGCATGAATGAATGAAGAAAACAACCCACAAAATGAGTTGTAAAGAAATAACGATCACCATCCAGGTCATTTGAAGGCAAATTTCATATTCCATTTCACTAAATCAGCACACTCCTAGCAGACCAATGCAGAAGCATCGGGTGTAGAAATTAAGTGTTTTAACCTGGCTAAACTCAAAGGATTGGAACAAACATTTATAGAGTCATAGACACGTACAGCACGGGAGCAGACCCTTTGGTCCAACTCATCCATGCCAACCAGATATCCTCAGTAAATCTAGTCTCATTTGCCAACAATTGGCCCATATCCCTCTAAACCCTTCCTACCTGTCCAGGTGCCTTTAAAATGTTGTAATGTACCAGCTTCCACCACTACTCCTGGCAGCTCATTATAATCATGCACCACCCTTTGTGTGAAAAAGTTGCTGCGTAGGTCCCTTTTTAAATCTTTCCCCTTGCACCTTACACTTATGCTCTTTGTTAGATCTCATAGTTTCCAGTGACAGTCCGAGTCACAGTCACAGGGTAGTTTCAGGTAACCTTTATTGCAGGTTTATCTTCTGTGCAGCTTCATTTCTCTAGAGCAAAAAGGCACAAAAAGTTTCGGAATGTCTTTTACAGTTCAAACTTGGAGTGCACAATTATCACCCCACCCCCCACCACCCCCATCGGCTCACTAGTGGTCAGCAGTGATGAGTTATCCCTTTCTAATTGGATCTGTGGTAAAACATCTTATATAATCCGACCTTGCCTCAGCAATTCACTTGCTGTTGTGTACACAGTTTAACTGTTGATCATCTTTAACCCCAAAGAGGTACTACTGCACTCAGCAATTTCAATGTATTTTCAATTAAGTTAATCATATCACTGAATGACAAAGAGATGGACAGGCTGGTGGTCCTTCGTGGTTTCATGGTATTACCATACTCTGTTATCTCCCTGTAATGATATGAAGGCTGCTTTTACTGTCTGGCTTAAATCTTATGCTGTAAAGCTTTTAGTAATTATTTTGTATGTAGATGAATCTATAACTACTTTGGAATCTATATCTGTGATTACTTGAAGGATCTTAACTAAAACCTACTCGTAGTGTAGCTGTACTCATACAGCTATATATTCCATCTCTGTTTGGTGACCTTGAGTCTACAGAGCTGCTATTGATATACTTGAAAAGGCTACATTAAGCAAATATTTTTCCAAGTGCTCTAACTATTGCCAGCCAAGTACTGCTGCATTCACCATGGGCAGCCATTGGCTATCTTTTGCGGTTCAGTCCTGGGCAGCCCTAACACCCTTTAGTTTTGGGCTCCCCCTCCCCATGGAAAAGGCCTTGGCTATTCACCCTATCCATGCACTTCATGATTTTATACAACTCTGTAAGATAATTCCTCAGCCTCTGAAGCTCCAGGGAAAATAGACCAAGACTATTCAACCTCTCCCTTTGGCTCAAACCCACCAACCCTGGCAACGTTCATGTAAATCTTTTCTGAACGTTTTCAAGTTTTACAACATCTTTGCTGTAGCAGGGAGACCAAAATTCAATGCAGTATTCCAAAATTGGCCTAACAATTATCATCTACAGCTGCAACATGACCTCCCACTTCCTATAGTTAAAGCACTGGCCAATAAAGGCAAGCATACTGAACACCACCCTCACTATCCAGTCTACCTGTGACTCTGTTTTCAAGGAACAATGAACTTGCACACCAAGGTTTTTCATATTCACCACACACCCCAGGACCTTACCATTAAGTGTATTTGTCCTCCCGAATTTGCCTTTCCAAAACGCAGCATCTCATTTATCTAAAGTAAACTCCATCTGCCACTCCTAGGCCCATTGGCCCATCTGATCAAGATCCTGTTGTACTCTGAGTAACCTTTGTCCACTACACCTCCAATTTTGGGGTCATCTGCAAATTTACTAACCATATCTCCTATGTTCACATCCAAATCATTTATTTAATTGACAAAATGCCATGAACCAAGCACCGATCCTAGTGGCACACCACTGCTCACAGGCCTCCAGTCTGAAAAGCTCCCCCTCCACCGCCACCCTCTGTCATTCAAGCCAGTTCTGTATCCAAATGGCTAGTTCTCCCTGTATTCAATGTGATCGAACTGCTAACCTGACTATCATGCGTAGACTTGTCGAATGCCTTACTGAAGTCTGTATAGCTTATGCGCATCGCTCTGCCTTGATCAATCCTCTTTGACTTTTTGTGAAGTAGTAACAATCAAGTCAGTGAGACACAATTTCCCATGCACAAAGTCATGTTGACTCTACTTAATCCGTGCTTGTCTTTCAAAATGCATGTAAACCCTCAGGATCCCCTCCAACAATACTGTGTCAGGCTCACCAGTCTATGGTTCTCTGGCTTTTCCTTACCATCTTTCTTAAATAGTGGCACCATGTTAGCCAAACTACAGTCCTTCAGCACCTCATCCGTGACTATTGATGGTACAGATATCTCAGCAAGGGGCCCAGCAATCACTGTCCTAGCTTACCATAGAGTTCTAGGGTACACGTGATCAGGTCCTGGGGATTTATCCACTTCTGTGCATTTTAAGACGTCCAGCACAACCACCTTGTAATATGGACATTTTTCGAGGTGTTGCTATTTATTTCCCTAAATTCTCTACACTCCATCCGTAAAGGTCAGTGGCATGGATCAAACTATTGAAAACATACCTGTCTGTGAGATTGATTGTTCATTCTCCATATAAAAAATGTTTCAGGCATTTCCCAGCAAAAGTTGTCATTTTGTTTCATGACCATTATGATTAAATCACAAACCATGAATAGTACATGGTAATGTTATGATCATAATGACACAAAAGCAGGCCATTTTGACTGTTAAACTCATGCCCAGCTCTCTGTTGAACAAACTAGGGAGATCCATTCCCCTGCATCATCTTCATATGCAGCAAAGTTTCAGGCAATTTCCATTGACTTCACAATTCTCAGTGCATGTCTTGCTGAAGACTTTAACTCAGTGGCACCAAGCTTTGTAGTATCAGCAAAAGGAAGAGACTTCCAGAACGAGATGCTACACACTGAGCAGACAGATCACAATAAACCCATAAACCTGGCATTTAATTTCACGTTCTAACCATCTAAGTTGAACATGAAGGGAAAGTTGAGAGTTGTATGTTTGAAATTTCTCAATTGTTTGTAAACCTAATCATAAATAGTTTTCCCATTTTATAATGCCTAAGGTCAATTAGTGAAGCATTAATGCTACATTTTTTTATTTTATAGAGCATGTTTGTTCAATTCTGTCTTCCATGCTGAGAAATCTGAAGGGTCAACAACGAACACGTCTACTTAACAAATTCACTGAAAATGATTGTGAAAAGGTAATCTTGTCTTTTCATTATTATTGATAATTTGGTGGAATTTTCAACCATGATGACAGTATGTAATATTTATTCTTAAAGTCACACATTGTTAACATGGAAATAAGCTCTTTGCCCCATCATGTCCATGCCTGTCATCAAATATACACATTTACTCTAGCCCTATTGTCTAGCAGTTGGTCTGTAGCATTGTGTGCTATGGTGCTTCATGGCTTGCAGGTGTACGTTTTTTAAAACCTAATTAAACAGCTTGGTTAACTTCATGGGTAGATGTAAACTTGATATTTCCTTATATTTGCTTCAAGTTCATAGAATAAAATCATAGAATCCCCACAGTGTGGAAACAGGCTGTTCAACCCAACAAGTCCATGCCGACCCTCTGAACAGCATTCCACCCAGAACCATCCTCCTACCCTATCCTTGAAACCCTGCATTTCCCAGAGCTAATGCTCCTTGCATACACATCCCTAAAGCCTGTGGACAATTTAGAATGGTCCCTGGCACTGTGAGCCAGCAGTGCTAACCCCCTAAGCTGCCAGACCACCCTGAAAGTCTGCATCTTTCAATTTCCTTTTTGTTTAGACTGTGGACCAGCAAAGCAAAGATGCTGCATAAACCAATAAAGGAAGTAAGGAAATGGCTACACTATTTAAAATCATGTTTGCTGGAGTACATTCAGCTTTATACAATGTTGCATTTCCCTGTCATGCAGATACAACAGAACCAATGGATAATGAACTGAGGCACAATTATTTGGTAACAATGTTTTGATTGGCTCCTCACCAGGTGATCATGGATTGTGTAGGGACAGAGCAACAGAGAGCCACCCAGTCTGAAAAGAATAAATATCCAAAAAAACTTTTTCTGATGCACAGTCTCCAGAAACAGTCAGCTGTTCACAATATAACTGTATTCTACTCACTTTTCTTTGCAAATCCCCTGTTAAACATATAGAATGTAGGACAGCATGATAAGGGACCCTTCATCCCACCAAGTCTACACTGACCATCAAAAGCCTTTAAAGGCAGTGAAAGGTCGAATTTTGAGTCAGTGATTCAAAGCGCATATTAGTGTGCAAGCAACCTTATGTCAATAGCAAAGACCCACAAGAATTGGAAAGAAACCAAGCGAAACAGCTCATCAACATCAGGTGTTTTTGCTATGTTTCACTGTTCTATTTTCAATTTTCCATCCTTTATCTCATTGTCGTGCCTGTCTTTTTGTGACTATGTGTGAAGAACAAAGTTTAAGAAAGGGCAAAGTTTAGATAATAGAATTAATAGTTAGCAATTCTTACTCACTAATTGCCCCTGAATGAAAATAATCACTTCACATTAAGCACAGAAACCTTGAATGTTTTAATCTCAGTTTAGGCAGACTAGGGATTTTGGCTTTAAAAAAAATCAAAGAACTACAGATCCTGGGATTATGAAATAAAAACAAAAAATGCCGGGGAAAAGCCAGTAGTCTGGCAGCTTTTGTGGAGGGAAAGCAGAGGAAACATTTTGTTAACTCTGAAGAAGTTCTGTAAAAGGGCCACTGGACCCGAAACGTTAATTCTGCTTTCTCTCCGTAGATGCTGCAAGATCTGCTGAGTTTTCCAGGAATTTCGTTTTTTATTTGGGGTCTTTTGGATAGTTTTTCTAATTTTTTTTTCACATTTGTGACCAATCCAGGAATAGTGGGGCTTGATTCCCAGAGAACTACCCCATTGAGTTGTGGCAAAGTTTTGAGGTACATGGCTAGGAAAATGTAAGATTGGATTTTAGAAGTTGCTAAATAATAAAGGGATAAAAGGAAACACCCCATCTTATACGAAGCATAAATAAGATGCACTGAAAACTACAAAAGACTACTTGTTAATAGGTGAACCAGAAGAATTTACAAGAGATCAGAAAAATCAAGTTGATTGAGTTGGCAAGTAAATTAGCAGTATAATTGCCTGCCAGGGCTAAGAAGGCAGAAACATTGAAGAACTAAAATAACGTTTGAACTTTATTACAAAAGTAGGAGAGACCAAGTACTCCATTAAGTTAGACATTGGAGTCAATTCGGACTGAATCACAATGATGAAATGCATTTTTGAAATTTTTGGTGTACGTAAAGACGATATCTTTTAGTTTTCTTTATTTTTACACTGTGAGTTGTATGCTATGTTGTAAATTTCCTGGAACAAGGAGAGCAAAAGCAGAACTGAAGTACAGTCATTTGGCAACAATGTTTTGTTTGGCTTCTGACCAGGTGACCATGGATTGTGTGGGAAAGTGCAACAGAGAGCTGCGCAATCTGCAAAGAGAAAACAGCAAAATAAATCTTTTTCTGTCTGTATCGCCTGTATCACAAAATCTCCAGTACCAATACTAGCTGTATTTCAGTCATCTTGCTTTACAGGTCTCTTGTTAGAGGAGGGATAAAATGCCTTTAAAAATAGTTGAAGAATTCACAATCAGTGAATCAAATAGGGCATCCATGTGCAATCAACCTTGCGACAACAGGAAAGGATTAAAAGTAATTAGAAGAAACTGAGCAAAAATATTGCTATAATAATACAAAGTTCTGCAGATGCTGGAGATCTGAAAAAAAATCAAAAACAGAAATCGCTAGAGAGACTCAACAGGTCTGACAGCATCTGTGGAGAGAAAACAGATATTTGAGTCGTGGCCCTGCTTCAGAACTGGAAGTATCTAGGAAAGTATTATATTTATGCTGACGTTGGGGATGAGGGGTGTGATTTTATAGATGGGGATAGAGCCTGGAGAGAGGGGGTAAAAAGGTAGACGGGCAAAGGGATTGTTGATGAAAGAAGCTAGATAACAACAACACAACAACTCCTGGGTCCCAACCAGTGCTATCGAACTGTATTTGCCTGTTTTTTGTTTTCCACCCTTGAATATTCATTACTTGGCTATCTTTATTTGTCTTTCTATCTTGGTGAAGGGGGTAGTTTAAGAAAGGTTAAAGATTTATATTACAGAGTTAATGGTTAGCAATTTCTGTTCCCTAATTATCATTAGTTAAAGATAATATGTTTGGATTGAATAGTTGCTTGTTACGTACAAACATCTGGTGAATGTTTTCTTTTAACACAGATTCGTCAGTCAGGTAAACTGGGGACTTTGCACTGTTTGACTAAATCTTTTCATATTTGTGATGCCTTCAAGAATAGTGGACCTTCATTTCAGCATACTACCCAGAGTTACGACAAACTCTGCATTGAACACAATGAATTGCTACTGAGTTTGTTTCCATAAATGTGTACAGATCAAACTCACTTGTTAATGACGAGACCAAACCCTCGCAAAACATTACAAGAAGATTGCCCAGAGCACAACTTTTATCTTATTTAACGGCAAGTGTAAGGCAGTGGGTTCCAGATGTGATTCAGTTGGTCAAACTAGTAAGCTTTAAGCAAAACACTTTATTCTTACACCGCAGTTAAAATATTTTTAAAAAAACAAAGAATTGGTACCATTTTAACTCCATCAAAATACTTAACAAAATTATGTGTAATTTAACTTCTGCTCATCAACTGTTCCAATATAGCAGCACCCTTGGCAAAGGCAGATTTTCCTCACTTACTATCTTCGCCAGTCCAGCAGAAGGAACACTGACAGAATTAATCGAGCAGCAGAGAGAGCTGTGTCTAACAGTTCAATTCCAAGAAACACCAACTTTAACAACTGAAAGCAGAAATTAAAACCCTGGGCCTGAGAGAGCCTGGCTGCACCCACTCATACTTTTATTGTCTGAAAAAAGATCTCAAAGCTATTTACTCTGTTTTCCATTGAGCAGACACTGTGGCACCAGGTTTACAACATCTGTCCTCAAGAGAAACAGGGCAGAACAACTCAGTCTTACAGGCACATCTCATCACACACTGAACAGGGTAATTATATCAGAATTAATGTTTGTGCTTTGAGACAAGAAACCTGGACATTGGGCAAAATTGACCCTTTGTACAGAAGAAACTAATATATTGATCTTACATGTATTGAAACTGGATCAATTATGTTCGTTTACTCATCGGATATCATCGTTGCTGGCAATCTGGCATTTATTGCCCCTCCTTAATTTCCTGCTAGGTGGTGATGGGTAACTAACACCTTGAACCAATACAATACATGTAGTGTAGTTACAACGCATCCATCAGAGAGTGATCTGCAGGATTTTAGTTCAATGACGAAGTAATGACTGTCATGTATCTAAGTCAGGACATCTTTTAACTTGGAAGAAGACATGCAGGTGATGGGATTGCAACATGTTTGCTGCTGTTTTCTAGCTGGTAGAGGTTTCAGGCTGGACAGTGCTGTTGAAGGAGCTCATTAAACTTCTGCACTGCTTTGTGTACGTGATATACTGTGCTAGCATTGATCTCTACTTCTTCCGAATAGATGAATGCTTCCACCACCCCCGTTTTATAATTAGATTGCCATACAGATGTTTTAACTGATTTTAAGTAGGATTAGCTCTTGCATTACCTTGATGGTTACATTGTCATCAAGAAAAGAAGCAATGGAATATGGGAACTACTGAGGAATCTTTCTGCTCTCCATTGCCGGGAAGATCATTGCCCAAATCCTCGCTGAATGCCTTCTCCCAGTCTCTTGAGAAAATCCTTCCTAAAAGTTATTGTGACTTCCAACTGAACGATGGACATGGAGTTGCTGAGCAGTGAAAATCAAGAGGACTGCCAGGAGCAACACCAATCTCTCTACATGGTCTTCCTTGATTGAATCAGTCAGGAAGTGTTATGGAAGACCCCTGTGAAATGGCGACTGTCCAGTGAAAATTATCAATGTCATCTCTGTGGGAAGATGCCAGTGATGGTCTTCACAAAAGGTACTGTGAGTACATTCTTTGAAGTCGAGACGGGGTCAAGCAGGGTTGTGTCATTGCTCTCACCCTTTTCTCCACCTTTGCCACCATTCTTCTTCTTGTCAAGAACAAGCTTCCCAGTGGTATGGACATTGTCTATAGAATGGATGGAAAACTGGTTGAAATGAAGAAGGAAACAATACTAACCTTACTTTTGGAACTATAGTATGTGGGTGACAATGTCTTCTCTACTCTATTGAAAGAGAATGTTCAAACCTTGCTAAATTAATTTGCCAAAGCACACCAAAGAATTGATCTCAGGCTCAGCTTCAACCTCAAGAAGACTCAGATTATTTACCAAATGTTCCCAGATCAAACTCTGGTCCACCCCTCCATTGAAATCAACAAGGAAATTCTCCTAAACGTGGAGCATTTCCCTTACCATCCAAGGCTGACATCAATGTTGAGATTCAACATCACATCCAATCTGCAAGTGCTGCCTTCGCACTCCCCTTTAAGCTTGAGAATCCTCACAGAATATGCTGATACCAAGATTACTACGTATAACAAAGTCATCCTTCCAATTTTTCTATATGTTTCTGAAACTTGGACGATATACAGATGTCACCAGAATGCCCTTGAGAAGTACTATCAATGCTGTTTTGAGACGGATTCTCTGCATCAGCTGGGTGAACAGACATATTAACATCAGTATCCTTGAAGCGGCCAGTAGCATCAGCTTCAAGACTATGATCATCCAAAACTCATTCCGCTGAGCCTGTCACATGTGGGAATGCCTGAGTTCCAAATGCCAAAGCAAATCCTCTTCACCCAGCTCAAGGAAGGCACTTGATTGAGAGAAGAATAAAGAAAACATTTCAAAGACTCCCCAGAGCCTTACCTAAAGTAATGTAGCATAGATGTTAATGCATTGGGGACTTATTTGGAAGAAACTGACTTGGAGGTCATCTGTTGGCAAGATGAAGTACAGAAGAGAAAGGAATGCCATCAAAATTAAGAGACACTCTCACCTCCCAGAAACACCTGTCAAATGTGTGGTCGGAGATGCAGCTCTGAGCCAGAAAATCCATGACCAGTGACAGGGAACTTCCTAGATGGACAATCGTACTTATTAGTGAGTGATTGCCATCAACCAACTCTTGGATTATCATTGACCATCTTTTATAGACCTCTGTTAATAATTTTAATAATCTTACTAGGGTAGAGCGTTTACCTATTTCCTGTCCTAGAACTGATGACTGTATCCTTTTTGAAGGATACAGTCGCCTCGGCAGCCTTTTAGCTGCTCATTAATTGTATTAATTTGTCTGCTTCTCTGCCTGTGTTCACATGGCTCAGGAAACGATTCAAAAATTATATCCTCTAGGGCCTCCTTTTCAATTTAGGTCTTAACTCCTGCTGCTCCTTTAGTAGGTTCTCCTCTTGGTTCCTGTCCATGTGATTGATTCCACCAAAGCCTACAAAAACTTGATTTACTTTCCTTTGAAAGTTCGTTTCCAGCCACCGTAAGATATATACCCTTTCCATGGCATCAGCTGTCTCTCTTTATTGACTGTAGGCTATTTCTCCCTAATTATACTGCCTCATATAAGTGTCTGCTTCTGTGCTTTTGTTTGCCCCATCACCACGACTCACTGTTGTCCCCTTGAAGTACTTTTTGAGCTACAGTTCTTGTCCTGCACTGTGACATACCAAACGGCCCTGACATACCAAATGGCCCTGACGATGACACAAAATTTTTAAGTGGCCAAAGACTTTGGTTTGAACAGAAAATTGGTACAATTTAACTGTGTCAATGAATGAGGCAATAGATATTGTTATAATTAAGCTAATTGTTGCAATTTGAGCAGAGGAAAGCTATTACTATAGAAGAGAAAACAGAGTGTTTTGGCTTGCGAGAAAACAGAGTGTTTTGGCTTGCAAGAAAACAAAGTAGCACATCAAGTGGATAAAGTCATGAACATCTGACTTACAGAGATAACAAGGTGTAGAGCTGGATGAACACGGCAGGCCAAGCAGCATCAGAGGGGCAGGAAAGCTGACGTTTTGGGCCAACAGCTCCACAACTTGTTATCTCAGATTCTCCAGCATCGGCAGTTCCTACTATCTCTAATAACATCTGACTTACTGGTTTTCACATAGGTGCTTATGAATGCAACATGTTCCAGCATATCTGTTAGGATCATTAGAAAAAACACAGATCAAATATTGTTCGCAGTTTTGGATTTCACCCTATAGGAACAATGTTGTGAGACCAGAGTGAGACAGCACTGATTCACTCTGCTGCCTGGGCTATGGTATACAGATATAAAGAAAAACTTGAAATATTCAGGCTGCTTAGTTAGAAATTATCAGATCATGAAGAAATTTATTAGGGATGTTTTATATTCGAACATAGAATTGCATAGCTCAGGAACAGGCATTTTAGCCCATGATGTTGTGCTGAACATGATGCCAAATGAAACTAATCCCTTCTGCTTGTCCTTGGCCCATATCTCTCCATTCCTTGCATATTCATGTACTTATCTAAAAGTCCCTTAAATGCCCTTATCATCTCTGCCTCCCCGAGCATCCCTGGCAGTGTGTTCCAGACACTTGCCACTCTTTATTAAAAAAAAACCTGCCCCTAATGTCGTCTTTGAACTTCTCCCTGTCACCTCAACTGCGTGCTCCCTAGTATTAGACATTTCAAAAACATTCTGACTGTCAATCCTATCTATGCATCTCATAATTTTATAAACTTCTATCAAGTCTCCCATCGGCCTCTGCAACTCGAGAAAACTGCTCAAGTTTTTCTAGCATCTCCTTATTACTCATGCCTTGTAATCTAGACAGCATCCTGGTAAACCTATTCTGCACCTCTCCAAAGCTTCCACATCCATCCTGTAATGTAGTGACCAGAATTGATTACAGTACTCCAAGTGTGCCCTAACCAAAGTCTTAAAAGCTACAATATGACATCCTGACACCTGTACTCAGTTCCTCAGACGATAAAGGCAAGCACGCCTTACACCTCCTTTGCCACTCTATCTACTTGTGTGGCCACTTACAGGGAGCTATGGACTTGAACCCCACGATCCTTATGCACATCAGTACTGTTTAAGAGCCCTTCCATTAACTATGCTTTTCCCTAATATTTGATCTCCCAAAGTTCAGCACCTCACACTTACCCTGATTTTAAACTCCATTTGCGTTTCTGCAACTGATCTATATCCTGCTATATCCTTTTGACAACCTTCTACACTATCCACAACTCCACTGATCTTTGTATTGTCTGCAATCTTACTAACCCACCCATCTACATTTTCATCTAAGTCATTTTAGTTGAGACCCCAATACGGATCCCTGCAGAACACCACTAGTCACGATCTCCAACCTGAAAAACATTGTTCCACCATTACTACATCTTTTATGGGCAAGCAACTTCTGAATCCAAGACAACAAAGTGTGAAGCTGGATGAAAACAGCAGGCCAAGCATCATCTCAGGAGCACAAAAGCTGACATTTAAGAAGGGTCTACGCCCAAAACGTCAGCTTTTGTGCTCCTGAGATGCTACTTGGCCTGCTGTGTTCATCCAGCTTCACACTTTATTGTCTGGGATTCTCCAGCATCTGCAGTTCCCATTATCACTGACACAACTTCTGAATCCAAATGGCTAACTCAGTGTAGATGCTATGCATCTTAATCTTCTGGGTGAGGCTACAATGAGGGACCTTGTGAAAAGCCTTACTAGAGTCTATGTAAACAACATCCACTATTCTACCCTCATCGATTGCCTCTGTCATCTCTTCGAAAAATTTAAATCAAGTTAGTAAGACATGACTTGTCCTGCACTAAGCCTCGCTGACTGTCACTAATTAGGCCATGCTTTTCCACATGTGTGTAAATCATATCCCTAAAAATTCTCTCCAATAGCTTCCCAACCTATTAGGGAAAAAATAGGGTAAGGTAGTCAGAATCAAACTATTTTCAGTGATTGAGCTATATTGCAAGAGGGAGGCACAGATATTAGACTTTGTTTGAGTAGGTTTTGATATGTCATCACTTAAGACTAGATTACTTTAAAAAGAAAAAGAAAAAGGAAATAGAGGTTTGGAAGCAGGTCAGCAATATAAGATTGGGAACTGCTGTTGATATAATGAACACCTGCCATGATACATATCAAATTTTGGCTGGAAAACGATTAATTGAAATATGTGTCATTTGAGTGACATTTTATAGCAAAACAAATTCTATTGAGGCAACTGCACTTTCAATATACAGCACAAACCAATGAATTAGGAGCAAAAATGGGCTGGTTGGCATCTTGAGTTTTTAATAAGACTAGCGCTGATCTGTTTGTGTTTCAAATTGCACACTCACATTTACTTCTGATAACTTTTGATTCCCTTGTCAAACAAAAACCTATGTACTTGGCCCTTAAAAATATTCAATTGACCCTGCCTCCATTGCATCCTGAGTGTTCCAAAGTCCAACAACCCTTAGAAAGAAAAACATTCTCTTTATCTCTTGTGGTAAAAGGACCCTTAGTTTTAAAACAGTGTCCCCTACTTGAGGCTTCACTCATATTTTTGCACATGCCTTGTCGAAACTGTTCAGGATCTTAAACACTTGAATCAAGCCACCCTTCACTATTTTAAACTATCATGAATATTTGCCGAGTTTGTCCAGACTTTCCTCATAAGACAACTCTTCTGTTCCTCTTCCACATCTAATCATTGAAATAAATTGTAAAATGTCGAGCAGCTCAGATCCATGGGGGACTCCATTCATCACATCCTACCAAAAGTAAAAGAACCATTTTAGCATACTCTGGCTGGCTGATTGGATTAACAAATTTCCCTAGACCTTACTCCCTATACCACATGCGTCTGCTTTACACAATAACTTTTTATATGCCACCTTGTCAAATACTTCCTAGAAATCCAAGTACAAGGCATCAATTAGCCCTATCCAGAGCACATAGTACTCCTTTGAGGAATTCCAATAAATATGTTAAATGTGATTTTCCTTTCATAAACTCATGCTGACTCTTGTCATGCTGGCTCTCTGATGAAGGGTCTAGGCCCGAAATGTCAGCTTTTGTGCTCCTGAGATGCTGCTTGGCCTGCTGTGTTCATCCAGCCTCACATTTTATTACCCTGACTCTTGTCTGTATTGGTCTACAGTGTCCTGGTGCTCTTATTGATTAGAGGGGTTACATTTGTTGCTTTCCAGTCTGAAGCAGACTTCCAGAAATATAGTGAATGTTGAAAAAGTAACACCTCATTAAATACCTGTTTTAAGACGGTAGGGCTGAAGGTCAACAGCACCCCAGAACTTGTCAGCCCACAACTCAAATCAGTTTGCTCAGTACTGCACCACTGGCATTTATATTTCCAGCATGCTCCTGCTTTTCTGCTTTACAGCTATTACCTTTTTTTTGTATCTTCTTTAATGAAGGTAGATGCAAAATATTTTCCGCCTGGGAACCCTGCAGCCATATGGTATCAATGTGGACTTCACCAGTTTCAAAATCTCCCCTTCCCCCACTGCATCCCTAAACCAGCCCAGTTCATCCCCTCCCCCCACTGCACCACACAACCAGCCCAGCTCTTCCCCCCCACCCACTGCATCCCAAAACCAGTCCAACCTGTCTCTGCCTCCCTAACCGGTTCTTCCTCTCACCCATCCCTTCCTCCCACCCCAAGCCGCACCCCCAGCTACCTACTAACCTCATCCCACCTGCTTGACCTGTCCGTCTTCCCTGGACTGACCTATCCCCTCCCTACCTCCCCACCCACACCTTCTCCACCTATCTTCTTTACTCTCCATCTTCGGTCCGCCTTCCCCTCTCTCCCTATTTATTCCAGTTCCCTCCCCCCATCCCCCTCTCTGATGAAGGGTCTAGGCCCGAAACGTCAGCTTTTGTGCTCCTGAGATGCTGCTTGGCCTGCTGTGTTCATCCAGCCTCACATTTTATTATCTTGGAATCTCCAGCATCTGCAGTTCCCATTATCTCAGATGCAAAATATTTGTTCATTTCATCTCCAACTCCTTATTTGGTGTTAGAACTCACTTTATTTTCTGTTTACTGTGTCAGACACTGCAAAAACTTTTGCAGTCCATTTTTCATTTCCAGCTGGATTCCTTGTCTATTCTAATTTCTTTCTCCTGATTAGCCTTTTAGTCATTCTCTGTCTTTCTGTTCAGTCATCTGTTCTACCACCCTTTTTTTGTGAAATTATATGCTTTTTCCTTAAGTTTGAATCTTTCTTGAGCTTAATCACAGATGGTGGATCCTCCCCTTGGAATTTTTATTCATAGTAAGAATATATTCATTCTGAACTATCCCCTTAAGTATCAGCCAAAGTGATCTATTTCTTAGCCTGTATCTCAGCTTTCATGCCTATCTAATTGCCGTTATATCAGTTTAAAATACTAGATTTAAACCCAGTGGCTCCCTTTCATACAGGATATAGAATTAAAACATTGTGATCTGTTCTGCCATGACATGCCTTAATCTGAGATCACTAACATTAACACAGTACCCAGCCTAATATGATGTGTTGTCTGGTTGGATCCACAACATGCTGCTCTGAAACCTATGAACTCCTCATCCACATCATTGCTGTCCCTTTATAACAAGCACCCAATATTTTGTCTTGTAGGCTTCATCCTCCATTATATTTACTGTATGGGGTCTAGGACCACTCCCACTTTGTTCCCTTTTACTCCACATCTCTACCCAAACTGATTCTACATCCTGAGCTTCTGAACCAAAGTTATCTCAACTATTGTATCAAAGTCATATTAGATTAACAGTGCTACCCGACCACTTTACTCAGCTTCCTAGTCGTCTTGACTGTCGCATACCCCTCAATATTCTGTCGACTGCAACTCAGCTGATGGAGTATGAAAATCTTGTGCTATTTAAAGCAATACAGTTTGTTGACTGTTTTGTTTGAAATAGATAGCCTTGCTGCCTTGAAAATAGGTCTCCTTAGTTTTATGAAATAGGAGACGGGTGTCTTAGATCAAAGGACCAGAATGTTCAGTTAAAAGGTAAAGGAGCATTTGGCTCGTTGCTACAGAAAGGGTGTTCAGTCGAGTGAGAATTGACCACATCTGACCCTTCAGATGTTAAAACATTTGCCATGTGTTCATAGTAAATAGAAGTTGACTGTGTGTTTAAAAGGTGATCTGCACTTTCCCCAGAACCCCCTTGCATTAACAAAAAATAATGTTCTTATCAATTGGGAAGTTTTAATTTTGATGAATTTCAAGTAAACTTAACTCTTGTAAATATCTTTTATCAGTCTTTTAGTACACATTATGACACATCTCTGGAGCAGATTGCATTTGAGTGTTGAAAAAGATAATCAAGGATTTGTTTCTTTTAAAAAAATCATGCAACATATTATTAACTGAAATGAAATATACCTTCAGCAAGCTATGAATTACGTGGAAACCAAAGGAAAAAGCCTTTAACTGTCTTTGTTAGATTCATATGCATGCAGTTACATTGCATTTTCAAATATATTTGAAATATTTCTGCTTCTGTAACTGGGCTAACAGTATATTGTGACAATTCTTACGAAAATATATTTGCATAGGTATCAATAATGTTTTAAAGTGTTTCCTATAACACTCAAGGACTTAATTCAGTGCCTAGTCACTGTATTTATGCAACATTATTAACTAATATTTTCAAAAGGTATTTATTTCTAATAATTGTGATTTTAAAAAGTGTAGTAGCTTGAAGATGTTGTTGCTGGCAAGCTTTTCATTTCCAGATTTATATGTAGATTTTGCATCATCATTGTGCAACACAACACTAATAGAATCACAGAAATATGAGCTTTATATGGCCAATGTGTATTTGTATCATCATTTGAATGTTATGTGTTATTTCAAATAAATGCACCTGCCATTGAACCAGACATAATGATGAAGCAGACTATCGTGGTGCAAGAAGTTCATGGGACAAGCCATTTACTCCATAGTCATTAAACCTTCTTAAACCCCATCTTTTCTTCCCCTTTTCTTCCACATTATTCGATTAAAGGCTGCAGATTAATAAAGCCATTGAGAATTTCAAGATAGTATGAACCACAGATGCTGGAGAATCTGAGATAACAAGGTGTAGAGCTGGATGAACACAGCAGACCAAGCAGCATCAGAGAAGCAGGAAAGCTGACATTTTGGGCCTAGACTCTTCTTCAGAAATGGTGGAGGGTGGAGGATCTGAAACAAACAGGGAGAGAGGGATAGAAGATGGAAAGAGGAGAAGATAGGTGGAGAGGAGACAGACCTGTCAAAGATGCAGGGCTGGAGCCAGTAAAGGTGAGTGTAGGTGGGGAGTTAGGGACAGGATAGGTCAGTCCTATCTGACCTTTCGGATAGACAGGTCAATGGGGTGGGATGAGGTTGGTGGGAGGAGGGGATAGGTGGGAGGGAGGACAGGTTAGGGAGGTGGGGACAAGCTGGGCTGGTTTTGGGATGCGGTAGCAGGAGGGGAGATTTTGAAGCTTGTGAAGTCTACATTGATACCATTGGGCTGCAGCATTCCTAAGTGGAATATGAGTTGCTGTTCCTGCAACATTCAAGTAGCATCATTGTGGCACTGCAGGAGACCCAGGATGGACATGTCGTCTGAGGAATGGGAGGGGGAGTTGAAATGGTTCGCAACTGGGAGGTGCAGTTGTTTAGTGTGAACCCAGCGTAGTTGTTCCGAAAAGTGCTCCCTAACCCTTCGATTGGTTTTCCCGATGTAGAGGAGGCCACAAACCAGATATCCATTTCAAGCCCACCAACTTCCACGGCTATCTAGAAGACACCACCTCCCGCTCACCTTCCTGCAAAAATGCCATCCCCTATTCCCAATTCCTTCACCTCTGCCGCATCTGCTCCCAGGATGAGGCATTCCACTCCCGAACATCTCAGATGTCCTCGTTTTAGAAGGACTGCAACCTCTCTTCTCCACACCCCCACCCTTCAGTGGTCAAGAATGGCCTCGACCGTGTCTTCCACATTTCCCGCATCTCATCCCTCACACCCGCTTCCTGCAATAACAACCAAAACAGAATCCCCCTCGTTCTTATGTACCACCCCACCAACCCCTGGATCCAACGTGTCATCCTCCGACACTTCTGCCATCTGCAATCCGACCCCACCACCAAAGACTTGTTTCCCTCCCCACCCTTATCTGCTTTACAGAGGGACTGCTCTGTCTGGGACTCCCTTGTCTGTTCCATACTCCCCTCCAGCCCCACCACACCTGGCACTTTTCCCTGCAACCGCAGGAAGTGGTACCCCCTCCCCTACACCTCCCACCCCGACCCCCGTCCTAGGCCCCAAGAAGACTTCCAACATCAACCAGATATTCACCTGCACTTCTGCTAATGTGGTATTCTGTATCCACTGTTCCCGTTGTGCCCTTCTCTACATCGGGGAAACCAAGCAGAGGCTTGGGGACCGCTTTGCGGAACACCTACATTAGGTTCGCACTAAACAACTGCACCTCCCAAGCACAAACCATTTCAACTCCCCCTCCCATTCCTGAGATGATATGTCCATCCTGGGCCTCCTGTAGTGCCACACCAATGCTACCCGAAGGTTGTAGAAGCAGCAACTCCTATTTTGCTTGGGAACCCTGCAGCCCAATGGTATCAATGTGGACTTCACAATCTTCAAAATCTCTAGTCCCCCTACCACATCCCAAAACCAGCCCAGCTCATCCCTGCCTCGCTAACCTGCCCTTCCTTCCTCCCACCCACCCCCACCTCCACCTCCCACCTCAAGCCCCACTCCATCTCCTTCCTACCTAGCCTCATCCTGCCCCCTTGACCTGTCCATCCTCCCTGGACTGACCTATCCCTCCCCAACTCCCCACCCATACTCACTTTTACTGGCTCCAATCCTGCCTCTTTGACCTCTCTGTCTCTTCTCCACCTATCTTCTGCTCTATCCATCTTCTATCCGCCTCTCCCCCCACCCCCCAATTTATTTTAGAACTCCCTTCCCCTCCCCCATTTCTGAAGAAGGAATAGGCCCGAAACATCAGCTTTCCTTTTGCTCTGCTGCTTGGCCTGCTGTGTTCATCCAGCTCTACACCTTGTTATCTGAGAATTTTAAGACTTTCTTTTAATAATTCAAGTGATCCTTTTAGTCACTAATGGCACATTGTCACTACCTCGCTTCCTCGGTGATTTTTATATGCTCGGGTACGTCCCTGGTGAACTTAATTACTACCACCGGAGTTGTGTCACAACACATCTAAACAGATTGATTAAAAATATCTATGATGTGACAGTGTTCAGTTGGGAAAGCTAAAAATGGTCTGTGATTTGAACGCTGCTACCTAGTTTTCCAACTCGGGAGTGATACCGCGAATCACTGAATATCGGGTGTTATTTCAAATAAATGCACTTATTACCAGCATGCAGATACAGCAGATAATAAAGAAACTGAATGAAATGTTGGCTTTTATAGCTGAAGGAATAGAATATAAAGATAAGGAAGTATTGTTGCAGCTGTACAAGGCGTTGGTGAGACTGCTCCTGGAGAATTGTGCACATTTTTTGTTCCCCTTTTTTGAGGAAGGCTATGGTGACATTGGAGGCAATTCAGAGGAGGTTCATTCAATTGATCCCAGAGATTAGAGGTTTGTCGTATGAAGAGAAATTGAACAATTTAGGCCTCTACCCCCTGGAATTTAGAAGAATGAAGAAAGATCAAATTGAGATATCCAAGATAATAAAAGGGATAGATAAAATACATGTGGAGTGGATTCTCCCTCTCGTGGGGCATTCTCGGATGAGAGATCATGTTCTTTAGGATAAGGGGTAGCAAATCTAAAACAGAACTGAGGAGAAACAGCTACTCCCGAAGAGTGGTGAATCTATGAATTTGCTTCCCCAAAGTGTGATGGATGCTGGGACAGTGAGTAAATTTAAGGAGGAGTTAGACAAATTTTTAATTGGTAACGGGTTGAAGGGTTATGGGGAGAAGGCAGGAAAATAGCGGTGAGGAGCATGTCAGCCATGATTGAATGGCAAAGTAGACTCAATGGGCTGAATGCCTTATTCTGCCCTTATGTCTTATGAACTTATTGAACCAGACACAATGATGAAACAGACTACTGTGGTGTAAGAAGTTCATGGGACAATCCATTTACTCTATAGTCATTAAACCTGCAGTGCCCCAACTTTTCTTCCCCATCTCAAGTTATTCTGCACTACTGCAATGAATTCTACACTGTAAAAAAGTAATTTTATATAACAGGCTTTGTTTAAGTCATGTATGCTTCGAAGAAGCTGGCTGATTCATTTATGTGGTACTCAATTGATGACTATTTGCCTTTCTTACAGGTTGATCGACTAATGGAGTTGCATTTTAAATACCTGGAAGCTGTGCAGGTGGCTGACAAGAAGATTGAAGGAGAAAAACATGTATGCATTAGTTAGTCTGGCTACAGTTGTGTTTTCTGTTCCTTGAGCTATCATGTTAATCTCTGGCACAGTGGCCCGCTAATTGAATTTAGTACTGTGACATAAAACCCTATGGAAATAGATTAACACTTTGGGAGGAAAATTTGGTTGGGGTGTTGTAGATGGCCGTTTGTTTAAGTCAATATTGATTTTCGTTTTAGATGACATGCTGTGCATTAAATGTGTTAACTATGGGAAGGAGTCATACAAAACTAGTTTATCATTACCAATGTTCAGGATTACACATTCAATCCTGACTTCTGAGTTACTAAAGAGAATTGAATATTCATTGCCTGTGACAGGAGACGTTCTTGGTGCCTTCATAATGAAGGTAAGCAAAATCAAGTCAAGTGAAATGCACAGTCTACTGGAGAAGCAAATTCTTTGGAAAACACCTGTAGCAAAAAGTACTCTGCCAAATGTATCCTGAGCACTGTGTAAGCAATAAAACGCTGAGGCATGACCTGGACTAGTATTAGTTTCCTAATATGCAAGACAGGAATTTGAATTCACCTAATTATTAACCTATAATCAAACCAGGGTACATAGCTGTCATAGATAGTAGGAACTGCAGATGCTGGAGAATCTGAGATAACACGATGTAGAGCTGGATGAAGAAGGGTCTCGGGCGGAAACGCCAGCTTTCCTGCTCCTAGGATGCTGCTTGTCCTGCTGTGTTCAACACAGGTGTCATAGTGTTTTGCAGTGTGCAAAAAAGCCATTAGGCTGTTGTATGTGCTGGTCATCAATTATTTGTTTACTTCAGACTTATTTTCCAGTACTTAGCCCATATCCTTGTGTGCTGTGGTCCTTCATGTTCAACTAAATACTATTTAACTGCCTTGAGGGTTTCTCCTTCTACCTACCTTTTAATCAGTGTCTTCACGACAACCCACTATTCTCTGGGGAAAAGAATTCTTCTATAAATTCCCTCCAAACCCTACTCTTTACTTTGACTTACGCTGCCAAATTACTGTCCCTTCTAGAGGAAATATATCTTCCTATCCACCCTCTCTATGCCCCTCATATATATCTAAAACATTTTTTTTATACTTCATTTAAGTCCCATACCTCAGCCGTCTGTAGGGAAAGCAACTCCAGCCTATGTGATCTCTCCATAACTGAAATATTGTGGTCCAGGCCTGGTGAATCACCCCTCTCTAGAGCAATGATATCTTCCTTTATAGTGTGGTGACCAGAGCTGCAGACAGTACTCCAAGGGTGGCCTAATGTCCTGTACAATTCCATCATAAGATCCCTGCACTTTTATTAAGTGCCTCAGCTAATAAAGGTAGGTATCCCATTTCTTAACCACCCATTTCTTAACCACTTTATTCATCTGTCCTGCCTTCAAGGATCTGTGGACATACACATGAAGATCCTTTTGATCCTCTGTACTTCCTACCATCAGCATGTACTTTCTTGACCTGTTAGTCCTTCCGTAATACATCATTTCTCGCTTTTCATGATTAAATTCCATTTGCTACTCTTCTGTCCTTCTGATTAGCCCACCTACATTGTTCTATAGTCGAAGGCTTTCCTTCTAGCGAGTTTTGAGAAGATTTGTAGCTCAGGTTGAGGTTCTGGATGTGAGTTTGCTTGCTGAGCTGGAAGGTTAGTTTTCAGATGTTTCGTCACCATTCTAGGTAACATCATCAGTGAGCCTCCGACGAAGCGCTGGTGTTATGTCCCGCTTTCTGTTTGTCTGGTTAGGTTTCCTTGGGTTGGTGATGTCATTTCCTGCATTGGTGATGTCATTTCCTGTTCTTTTTCTCAGGGGATGGTAGATTGGCCCCAAATCAATGTGTTTGTTGATGGAGTTCCGGTTGGAATGCCCTGCTTCTAGGAATTCTCGTGCGTGTCTCTGTTTGGCTTGTCCTAGGATGGATGTGTTGTCCCAATCAAAGTGGTGTCCTTCCTCATCAGTATGTAAGGATACTAGTGATAGTGGGTCATGTCATTTTGTGGCTAGTTGATGTTCATGTATTCTGGTGGCTAGCTTTCTGCCTGTTTGTCCAATGTAGTGTTTGTCACAGTTCTTGCAAGGTGTTTTGTAGATGACGTTTGTTTTATTTGTTGTCTGTATAGGGTCTTATAAGTTCATTAACTGCTGTTTTAGTGTGTTGGTGGGTTTGTGGGCTACCCTGATGCCAAGAGGTCCGAGTAGTCTGGCAGTCATTTTGGAAATGTCTTTGATGTAGGGGAGAGTGGTTATGGTTTCTGGGCCCGTTTTGTCTGTTTGTTTGGGTTTATTGCTGAGGAATCGGCGGACTGTGTTCATAGGGTACCCGTTCTTTTTGAATATGCTGTATAGGTGATTTTCCTCTGCTCTGCATAGTTCCTCTGTGCTGCAGTGTGTGGTGGCTTTCCTTCTTGCTATTTACCACAGCACCAGGTGCTGTTATCACAGAAACAAGTTTTCCAGATATTTCTGGCTTAAAATTCAGTGGTGTGCATGATTTCCAAACCAATGATTAAATCTCCTCAATAAAACTACATTGGAAGAGTAAGTGTAAAGAAAAAGATTGCAAGGTAGAAAATATGCACAAGTAACAAAATTAATAAATTGAAGATAACGTTAGATGAGATGTGTTAACCATGAATGGGATAGTATCACTCGAGATTGTGCTTGCTGTATAGCAAATATGACTTTACGGGCAGTAATATGTTTGTAAACCAGCTCTGGCCTTTTTGTTCATTTGCCCTTTCTGTCATTGTCTTCTCTGGTATGTAGTATTTGTTAGATTTTTAAAAGTGAAGTCTAAGATACATTATAGCTCCAGTACTGAAGAATAATAGTTTTTCTAACTGCTATTCTTGGAAGTGGAATTCTCTATGAAATTTCCAGTAAGTTTAAAAATTAGGTTTGTCATAAACATAAACTGTTCTGATCTCCTTCCATTGCATAAAAGGAAAATTCAGTGAGGATAAAGTAATAGATACATTGCAGCAAGTTATAGTATTAGAATTTCTAATTACCATCAAATTGTATTAACATAGCCCACTTGAGAACGGCTAATTGGCCAAGGCTTGAGAATCTTTCTGATTTGCATGGTTCAGTAATGGACTACACAATGGTTTCAAATGTAGCCAGAATGTTTTCTTCTTATGGGAGTCTGCAGATTGCTTTCAAAGAATTTCTTACAAGATAAGATAATTAACCCTAAACTCACTAAATATGTGAAATTCTAATAACAGCATTGGTTAAAAATCCTGAACAATGTTCACCATGAGGATAGTGCTTCTTGGTGGCTTAAAGGATATGTTTTTTGTGAATTTAAAACAAAAGATGTCCACGCACAATGCTGATTTCCCTTGGGTGGGATGTTTTGAACGGCAAACTTTCAATATGACTACCTATGGGTTTCATGTCAGTGGGTCTTAATTCTGCTTAGAATACAATGGAGCTATTTCCAAGGTTACTTTGAAAATTTTTGAGAGCTTTGTTATTAAATTTTAAATATATCTGTTAGACTAGTGATTTAATTGCCATTAAACCATTTGATATTGCCTGCCGAGTTTATAATTTTATAGTACACTTCTATTAGATGTAGTGTCTTTTTATTAAGTAGAGAGAAGTCTGCTGAACACAGCAAT
Organism: Stegostoma tigrinum; assembly: GCF_030684315.1. NCBI lineage: Eukaryota > Metazoa > Chordata > Chondrichthyes > Orectolobiformes > Stegostomatidae > Stegostoma > Stegostoma tigrinum. Next base: position 47,845,260 of record NC_081372.1, on the reverse strand, counting down.
TAACCAGTTATCTTACAGGGAAAAATGTGTAACTGCGGACTGAATTCATAATGCAACCTACTTCATTTAAGTGTACAAGTGTTAAATTTAAAAGTTTTGACATGCTCTTCTCAGGTTAATTGTAGGGTGTTTCTGTCTTGTCAAATGTGCTCTTTTTTTAATCAAAACATATAATAAATGTTTAAATTAATAACTTCTATCTATATTAATAATGTAAGCTTTAGGAAATTAATACTTCATGCATGTATATCTATTAAAATGATCAATTCAAAAAAAACTGTTAACTCACCATTCACTTTGTACAATTTGTCCAAACTCTTGAAGATCTTATTAGCTATAAAATTGTCATTAATCAAGAATTTAGTAGAAAATACAGTCAAAATCCCAGCATGTTCTATGACCAGTAATTACTTTTGAAGTGCTTTAATTATTACTGTGGATGCAAACTAAGGTCATGCAATTTAGCTTTATATATTGGATTCCAGAGTTATTTAAATTTCCTTTTTTTAAAAGAAAATCTGAAGGCACCCTCCAATTAAGTTGAAGACAGTGTTTTAAAATAATTTATTTTGCATCCTACCACGTATTGTTGAACACAATTTGTATTGTGAATTGATACCTTTTTACTTGAGCCTTGAACCCTGAAATAGTCTACATGCTATAAATAAATCATTTATTTTGATCCTTCCCTTGCTATCTTTTCACCATTTTAAGTAGATTACTTGGTTAAGACCATGAAAAAGAAATCTGCCTATTAAATAAACCCAGTAATGCAATTATGATGGATGCACATTAAAATGTTTAACAGTATTGCTCCTAAGCCTTTGTGCTATTTTGTTCTTTTTAGGATATGGTCCGTCAAGGGGAAATAATTGATGATGATATGGAAGATGAATTTTATCTGAGGCGATTGGATGCTGGCCTCTTTGTCCTTCAGCTGGTTTGCTACATTATGGTAGAGAGCTGCAATGCTAATATACCTCAGGTGATTTAAGAATCCACTCATTAAAAATACTTCTTGTTCAAATACATGTATCTGTGGGATGTGTGCATTCTTTATTACCATCTGACAGAAAGTTGAGGGTAACTTTTAAAAAATAATCTGATTAATTTATGAATGAGCTGTGTTGAGTGAAAATGAAATTGCTTTCAAGTGAGCTCCATAACTACTAGCCACAAACAAATGTTAGATTGTGGGTGTTATTTTCTTCTTTTTCGTCACTTAAAATTGTAGTTCTGGTTTTGATATTGTTCATCCTAAAATTGCTTACAATACAGGGGTTAGATCTTTCATTAAGATCAGGGAAGGTGGTAAAAGAGGGGGAGGTGTGGCTTTGTTAGTCAAGGACAATATAGTAGTAGCTGAAAGAACTTTTGATGAGGACTTGTCTACTGAGGTGGTATGGCCTGAGGTCAGAAATGGGAGAAGAGAGGTCACACTGCTGGGAGTTTATTTTATAGGCCTCCGCAAAGTTCCAGGGATGTGGAGGAGAGGATTGGTAAAACGATTCTGGGCAGGAGTGACAGGAACAGGGTGGTCATTATGGGACTTAGTAACGAACCATGTTATCAATTCTAGAAGGTGTGAAGGTAGATAAATCCTCTGGGCCGGATGGGATTTTTCTGAGGATTCTCTGGAAAGCTAGGGAGGAGCTGGTGGAGCCTTTGGCCTTGATCTTTGAGTCCTCATTGTCTACAGGTTTAGTACCAGAGGACTGGAGGATTGCAAATGTTATGCCCTTGTTCAAGAAGGGCAGTAGAGATGATCCAGGTAGTTATAGATAGACCTGTGAGCCTTACGTCTGTAGTAGGAAAAGTTTTGGAAAGGATCATGAGAGAGAGGATTTATAATCACCTAGCAAGCAACAATTTGATTGGAGATAGTCAACATGGATTCGTTATGGGCAGGTCGTGTCTCACAAACCTCATTGGATTTTTGAGAAGGTGACCACACATGTGGATGAAGGTAGGGCAGTTGACGTGGTGTACATTGACTTCAGTAAAGCCTTTGATAAGGTTCCATATGGTAGGCTATTGGAGAAAATATGGAGGCATGGGATTGAGGGAGATTTAGCAGTTTGGATTAGAAACTGGCTTTCTGTAAAAAGGCAACGAGTGGTGGTTGAAGGAAAATATTCAGCCTGGAGTCCAGTTGCTTGTGGTGTACCTCAAGGATCTGTTTTGGGACCACTCCTGTTTGTCATTTTTATAAATGACTTGGACGCTGGCGTAGGTCGATAGGTTAGTAAGCTTGCAGATGACACTAAAGTCGGTGGAGTGGTGGACAGTGTGGAAGAATGTTGCAGGTTGCAGGGAGACTTGAATAAACTTTAAAATTGGGCTGAAAGGTGGCAAATGGAGTTCAGTGCAGATAAATGTGAGGTGATTCACTTTGGGAAGAATAATAGGAAGGCAGAATACTGGGTCAACAGAAAGATTCTTGGTAGTTTGGATGTGCAGAGGGATCTTGGTGTCCATATACACAGATCTCTGAAAGTTGCCACCCAGGTTGATAGTGCTGTCAAAAAGGCTTACGGTGTGTTAGGTTTTATTGGTAGAGGGATCAAGTTCCGGAGCTGTGATGTCATGCTGGAACTGTACAAAACATTAGTGCGGCCTCATTTGGAATATTGCGTGCAGTTCTGGTCGCCCCATTACAGGAAGGATGTGGAAACATTGGAAAAGGTGCAAAGGAGATTTTCCAGGATGTTGCCTGGTCTGGAGCGAAGGCCTTATGAAGAAAGGCTGAAGGACTTGGGTCTGTTCTCATTGGATAGAAGAAGGCTAAGAGGAGATATAATAGAGATGATCAGAGGATTATATAGGGTTGTCAGTGAGAGTCTTTTTCCGAGGATGATGACATCACCTTGTACGAGGGGGCATAGCTACAAATTGAAGGGTAATAGATTTAAGAAAGATGTCAGAGGCAGGTTCTTTACCCAGAGAGTGATAAGGGCGTGGAACGCCCTGCCAGCCAATGTAGTGAACTCAGCCACATTAGGGGCATTTAAACATCCTTGGATAAGGACATGGATGATGATGGGATAGTGTAGAGGGATGGGCTTAGATTAGCTCACAGGCTGGCACAACATCAAGGGCCGTAGGGCCTGTTCTGCGCTGTATTGTTCTATGTCTACAGCTTATGTCTGTAGATTACATATAATATTGAATTTATCTGTTTGAGGACAGAACCGTGAGGATAAATATAACAATTCATTCACTCCTCCATTGATAAGTGCAACTTTAGATTTTTCAGACACCTAGAAGCATCAGTTCGGCTGCAATTATCTCTCCAATTTCCATTTTCTTTTGAAAACAGCAGTAAATGACATAACCACAGATTTGTTCCTTGTCTTTTGTTACCTACCTAAACTTCAGATGGGAACAAAGCCATGCTTAAGTCATGGAGTTTTTGTTGGAAAGGAATTCAATGACTTTAATTTTACTGATGTTGAATCGAATGCAATTCTTACTGATCAGTTGATGTCAACGAAGCAGTCAAATGAATATCAGAGGCCAAGGAGTAAAGGTGGTAACACAGATGTAAAACTTTGGGCTGAAATTTCTTATACCTTCAGTTTTTGTCTGACCCATTTGGCTCTTAGGATCTCCTTACAGCCATCCTAAGATTGCTGACTTCCATTCATTCTGTGTGTTTCTTACATCTTAAGTAAGGGCACCTCAAGGCAGATTATGATTGGATTACAAAGTCTCTCTGTCTTATTTCAGTGTCTGTCTGTCTCTTACTGTCTCGCTCACTCTGTATTTGTGTGTACCTCATTCCGTCTTTCTTTCTGTCTCACACTCTGTCTCTTCTCAATTTAACTCATTGTCAATAGAATTTGTTTAGCCACGATCCAGATTTTCAACCAAATTCTGCTCGTAATGTTTCCTTCACTTGAACTGTACTAACCTGTCAAATTAAACTGCTTGAATAGAGAACCACCCCTAGGAACCTTCTCACACCTGTAATTAACTTGTTGACCCCTTTTCTGCCTTAGTTTTCATTCCTAGGCAACCTGACTATTTACTAGAATCCAGCTGTTTTTAACTAGAAAGCAAACCCTGATTCTTAAAAAGACCATCACTTTACAAAAAAAGTTTCTTTCTGCACAATTGCATGGGCTAGCACAGGTTTTATGAGTTTTATAACTCCAACTACATATCCTCTCAGCCTATGAAATAAAATGTTAATATGCTAATACATTGTTTCTTCAATTTGTTTCACTTTGTTCATAAGCAGAAGGAACTGATGCATATAGGTTAAGAAAAAGTCAATGAAACCTGCTGAATAGTTACTTCATTTGCCCTGGAATAGGATATTTTATGGTACTGCATATTGTCTGCCTCATGACTTAACCTTGAGATGACTGTTATAGCAGCTTAAGAAGGCTACCTTTAAATGGACAAGAGCTTTGTTGTTATTATAAATGTTGTAGAGTGCGCAGGAAAAAGGAGTGTTCCATATATGCAATTACTGCCAAAATGCTGACGAGAATTTACTTGTTTATGCGAGTGGTATTCTTTCAAGGTGTTGCTCTCAACTTTAGTCAAATGAGGCTGGATGCATTGTACCTGCTCATCTCTCCCCTAACCCACCCTCACCATGCTCTCTACGTTCTTTCTCCGTTCCACCCCATAGCACATTCTTCCTTTTCACCCAAGCCCACATTATTCCGTCTTGCCAGTCCTGTCTTCCTTCACCCCACCTCTCTGCCTACCCCGTCCTTCATCATTTTAAAGTTTCATTATTTGGTTTGATGCTTGAGTATGTCAGTTATTTCTAAAGCAAATTTGAAAAAGCCATGTGAAAGACATTCCACAAATAGTAAGGTAAATTCTAACTTTGTTTTGGTTTGACATCGGTGTTGTGTTGTGACTGTATTTATGCTTATTTTCAGATAAGACAGCGCGTACACCAGATCCTGAATATGCGAGGGGGTTCAACCAAAGTGGTTAGACATATAATGAGAGGTATGAACATGATCTTTTGAGGGATAGCAATATCCATTAATTTCCAATGCATCTCTTTTCTTTTATCAATTCTGCACTGATCTATCTATTTGTTTTTCAATAAGCCAGCCTTGCCTCGATATGCAGCCAGTTTTCCCCTGAATTCTTTTGTGCTGTTTGTTTCAGAGATATGCTCTGATGATGTTCACATATCTATTATTATCCAATGAACAAAAATGTACTTTAATTTTCTTTTCCAAAATGTTTGACCTGTGTAATCCACATTAGTTTTGTCAGTTAATTTGGAAGCATGAGCTTCCAGTGGTATTTGACTAATGGTGAAAGTGTCAGGTTAGGTCTTCAGTGCCAGCCTAAGTTGCTGAACCTGCTCCATAGTGTATTGTTATTTATTATCTCTTTATCTGGTTGTTCAGGTTTCATGCCTCTTCTTTACTACTTTACATTAATCCTACAGAACTCGATGGAAGGAAAATGTGTCATATGCTATTACAAACAATGAGAATTTGATGTTTTAGTCTTTGGGTAGATTTACCTGCACTGGTAAATCTACCATTAGAACAAAGAAAAACAAAGAAAATTACAGCACAGGAACAGGCCCTTCGGTCCTCCAAGCCTGTGCCGATCGAGATCCTCTGTCTAAATCTGTCCTCTATTTTCTAAGGATCTGTATTCCTTCGCTCTCTGCCCATCTATTTACCTGTCCAGATATATCTTAAAAGACACTATTATGTCTGCATCTACCACCTCCGCTGGCAACGCCTTCCAGGCACCCACCACCCTCTGCATAAAGAACTTTCCACGCATATCTCCCATAAACGTTCCTCCTCTCACTTTGAACTCATGACCCCTAGCAATTGAGTCCCCCACTCTGGGGGAAGAAGCTTCTTGCTATCCACCTTGTCTATACCCCTCATTATTTTATAGACGTCAATCATGTCCCCCCGCAATGTCTGTATTTCTAATGAAAATAATCCTAATCTACTCAACCTCTCTTCATAGCTAGCACCCTCCATACCAGGCAACATCCTGGTGAACCTCCTCTGCCACCTCTCCAAAGCTTCCACATCCTTTTGGTAATGTGGCAACCAGAACTCTACACGGTACTCTAAATGTGGCCGAAGCAAAGTCTTATACAACCATAACATGACCTGCCAACTCTTGTATTCAATACCTCATCCAGTGAAGGAAAGCATGCCATATGCCTTCTTGACCACCCTTTTGACCTGCAGTGCCACCTTCAGGGAACAATGGACCTGAACACCCAGGTCTCTCTGTACATCAGTTTTCCCCAGGACTTTTCCATTTACTGTATAGTTTGCTCGTGAATTAGATCTTCCAAAATGCCTCAACTCGCATTTGCCCGGATTGAACTCCATCTTCCGTTTATCCGCCCAACTCTCTAATCTAGCTATATTTGCTGTAATTAGATTCTCTACAGTGTGGAAACAGGCCTTTGGCCCAACAAGTCCACACTGCCCCTTGAAGCATCCCACCCAGACCCACTTTCCCTATAACCTACACATCCCTGAACACCAGATGCAATTTAGCATGGCCAGTCCACCTAGCCTGCACATCTTTGGACTGTGGGAGGAAACCGGAGCACCCGTAGGAAACCCATGCAGACACAGGGAGAATGTGCAAACTACACACAGACAGTTGCCCAAGTCTGGAATTGAACCTGGGTCCCTGGCGCTGTGAGGCCATAGTGCTAACCACTGAGCCACCGTGCTGCCCCCTTCACTATCTGCTACTCCACCAATCTTCGTGTCAAAGTTTTTTTTTCTGTTAGACAGCAACGTCTTTTCTACTTAATTTGTACTTGTGGATATTGCATTTCAAGACTATAGAAAAATGATATTTCTTAAATGAGTTTAATTATGTGTGTGGTGTGGATCAAAACCCTCTCATCCTCACATACAAGCTGTCGTTTAGGATATCAGTTTGTTCTGTGAATACAGCAGTGGTTTGGAAACCCATGCAGGCCAGTGTATATTCTTTGTCAAGGTTACCAACCTGAAATCACCATATCCTCTCTTCTGTAGAGCTTTAGAAATTTGGTGGTTTTGCAATGAAATCCAATGATAAGAGTCTATTCAAATTAATAGTCTACTCATTGAGAGCTAAATGTTACACAGGAAAACTCCCTACCCTTCCCTTTTTAAGTTTTTTGTTATGTGACCCTCAATTGTAACTGCAACAACTCACATAGGGCACTATGTGTAATAAAGCCTCCCAAGATGATCAAGAAGAGGAGGTTTCAAAGACATCCCCATTCTCAATGATCAGTACAAAAGAGGAGACAAACATTTGCGACCAATTCCAGAAAAACAACGGTAGGAACACTCAAAGTGTGATACAGCTCCATGAGATATTTGAGTCAGATCACTAAAGGCTTGGTCAGAAAGGTAAGATTTAAATAAGTCAAACAAAGTAGAGAGGATGAGAGATCTAGGGAAGGTATTCTCAATCTTGGAATGTGGGTAACTGAAAGCAAGCTTACCAGTGGCAGAGAGATTATAATCTAGGATTCACAAAAGATGAAAATTAGAGAGGAACCTTTTCCTGGAGTTATAGGAGGTTGGGATAATTTATTGAGATAGGGAGGAGTCAAGTCATGGGGGAATTTGAAAACAGGTGAGAATTTTAAGATCTTTAATGTTGGTAGAATGTAGCCAGTGTAGATTAATAACCGCAGATATGAAAACTAATGGGCTTTGCTGAGAGTTAAGATAGGAGTAGCAGAGAATTCAATGACTCCAAGTGGGCAGAGGCTAGAATGTGGGAGACCGGATAAGTCTGTGTTGGAGTAGTCAAATGTATAAGTAAAAGCATGGCAGGAGGTTGCAGTAGGAGCTGATAGACTGAGTCAGAGACAAGTCAAACACAATTGTAGAGATGGAAATAGATTTTATGATAGAATGCTTATGAGAATAGAAACACCTCTCTGGTTCAAATGTGGTGTGAATCTCGAAAGTAGATTGACTTAATCTAAAATTGTTGTCACGGAGAAGGAATGTGCTTGGTAGTAAGAGAGCAGAGCTTGGAGTAGGACATTCAGCCCTGTTCTTCTACTAAATGCAATCATGGTTGATTGATCACTTCAATCCATTTTAGCCACACTATCCTCAAGAGAACTTGTAAGCTGTTGGTAAAACTGTCAATTTCTGAATAAACCCAAAGACTAAGCTTCCCTAGCCCTCTAGGGCAGAGAATTTCAAAGATTCACAACCCCCTGAGAGAAACAAATTATCCTCATTTGATCTGCAATGGCATCCTCCTTATTTCCCTTGTTCCCTTGTTCTAGACTCCGCAACCCAAGGAACCATCTTACATGCATATATCTCATTAAGTATTTTGTACATTTCAATGAGATCACCTCTCGTTCTTCCAAATTTCAGACAATATAAATCCAGTTTACTTAAGCTGCCTTAATAGGACAGACCTGTCACCCTAAGAATGACAGGGTGAACCTCTGTTTCACAGCCTCTAAGGTCATAATATCCTTCCCAAAGTAAGGAGACCAAAACTGCGCGTAGTAGTCCAGGTGCAGTTCAAACAAGCTTTAATACAATTGAAGCAGCATTTTCACTACTCCTGTTCTCAAATCCCATATATAATTGGAGGAAATATTTGTTAATCCACTATTGGATATCAGAGAAACATTCTGATATTTTGCCAACAGTTGCTGTATATTCACCTCTGTCATGAACTTTATGTAACCTGTACAAATCAGCAAACATTGATTTGAGTCAAGAGTTTCACTATTAATATTCATTTGTGATAAGGTATCATGTACTCAAAGCTATTATTGCACATTTTGATATTGGCTTGGCACATCTGTTTGTAAGTAAAATGGATAGAATTTATATTTTTGAATAGTCTGACATTGAATAAATTGAATTGACTTGAATATAAATTAACTTTAATCACAACAGTTTGTGCTGTCTCCTCAGTGTCTTTTACACATTTCTAATGACTTCGTTTTTCCCTTAGAATCCGTTCCAGTTTTTTTTAACCATCCATGGTTGCCATTTCTAACTGAACTGTACAAATGTGATGCAATACAGCAATTATTGAAAAATGTGTTTCTGGAACTAAACTAACATCTTTTTAATAGGTTGTACTCTTGTATGTCAAAATATTGCAGAATTCAGTGGATGGAATGACGTAGCACAACACTGGTTAATTTTTCAATCTGAGCATATTCCATTATTTATCCTCTAATTATGGGAGTCTAAAAAGTTTTTAATATTGGATCTTTACAACAAAAGTGGTTTCTTCCCCTTGCATAACATCTTTCAGGCAAGACCTCTTTTGGTTTGTCAAACATAGCAAAACTCATGCATTAACAATCCACAGTGGAATGGTATACCATTTTGTAAACTTATTTACTAGAATATTTGTGTTAATATTGCATGCAAATAGATATTTGTGGCTTTATATTACACATATTTAGGCTAATTTGCCTGCGACTGTGACAGTCGTTAGGCCCAGAGGGAGTACATAATGTTTGAGACGCAGCTGAAGAATAATGGATTGTGCGTTCATTAACTGCACATTCACAGCCTAATAAGTTTGTGTTTGTTTTATTACATCCCCCAGCTATGTGTGAAGTGCAATCCCATGACAAATGTGTTGAAATCAGCTGTAAAGCAGACCCAATTCAGCTCTTAGAGTAAAGAAGTAGTTCAATTTTAGTAGAAGCTGTTCTCTCCAAGGAACAAATGTGCACAATGCCGAAAACTATATTTATGGGAAGCCAAGGATTTCTGAATGTCAGCTCTGAAAATAACTGCTAAATAGTGGCTTTTTGAAAATCATGACAAGCTGGATGCTATATTTTTACAAAAGACCTTTGCGTTCTGTTCTCTTCCTTTTAACGATTTTTTGATAGGTTCATGAAAGAGCAGTAGATATCCAGGATTTTGTGAAGTATCTGAAATTTGTAGTTTGCCATCAAAGCAGAGGAATTGCCCCCCTCCAAGGGAAATCTTAAGTTTAAGCATATGGAACTTTGTTGCTTTCTTTGTTTGGACATATTGCTTTAATCCATATGCAGGAATTAACTGTTCTCACATTCATTTTGAAAAAATGTTTCAGCAAGAGTGAAGAACTCTTATTGCCAGTTCAGTACATCTATGGCAGTAGACAGGCACTAACGTGAGATCAGGCAAATGATGCTGCACATTAGAAATCAGAATTTCAGAAATTTCTGGACATATTGAAAATATGGATGTTGCGTTTCAATTCTTCAACTGTGTGACCTATTTAATCAAAAAAAAATCAAAGTCCCCAGAGAAGTTAATTAATAAGGTGATTGCTGACTTGAATTGTACAATGCAGAGAGAAACAGATATGTAGTAGTGTAAGTGCTATAAGTAACAGTCTAAAGTAGTTGAGGCAGAGTTGAGAAGAAATCCAGAGTTTCTTAAAAGAGAACTTAAGAAGGCTGTTGTGGCACTGTGGTAGTGTCCCAACCTGTGGACCAAGAGGCCCGGTTTCAATTCCCACCTGCTCCAAAGGTGCATCATATATCTCTGACTAGTTGATTAGAAAAATAGATTAATTTAAAAAAGAAACTAATTAAAGATGACTCCCAGAAGTAGTGTGGAGGTGTCAGAGAGGAAGTCATCCATGCAAGGCTGATGAAGACGTGAGTTTAACAAGCCCATGTTTAACAATAATACTGAGTTGAGTAAGCAACTTGTTCAAAGATTTCAGGCAAGGCATTAACTGAAAGTAAGCATTTAGGTGCAATAAGCAAGTAAGGGGTTAAATAATATGTTGGCATTCTTTATAACATGTTGAGAGATTGTGAATGTGGCACTGAAGTAGAGGGTCAGCCATGTATATTAAAGGGTGTCTTCAGGCACAGTGGGCTGAATGGCTTACTTCTACTCCTATTTTTCTGTGTTTCATTGTGAAAAGTAAAAGCAGCCTCTTGTGAATTTGTTCAGTGAGTGACCCTCACAGTAAACAAAAAGATAAATAATACTTAGGAGCGATCAAACCAGGTCTTACTCTGGGATCTCACTTTCCAGCATTACCATCAGCTAGAATGATAACAACATGCACAAACTTCAGCAATTAGCTAAATGATTAGTTCATCTTTTTTAGTGCTATAGGGTAAAGGACAATTGTTTTGTTGAGGATAGCTGGAAAGATCCACATTTCTTGTCAGATTGTGTCTTGATTGACAGGAATATTTTCTATCATCTGATAAAACTCATTTTAACATATTATCTTAAAAACATGACTGACAATGTAGTACACTCTCAATCCTGCAGCTTCGATACATGTTCAAATCTTGAAATGTGAAAGTTAATCTCTACTGCTGGGACTCTTTTGAGTGGATATATATTGGCAAGTTGCCTGTTGAGTACAAGAAAACATCGTGAAAAAAGATAATAAATTGTAATTGACATTCTTTTGTTGTCAGTTCTGTTGCATCGTAAAGTTGGTTGCTATTGATCTTAGCTGTCTTCATGGGCAGGTTTTTTACTGTTTCTTAGCTAGCTTGTTAACTAATGTATGACTAGGTAATTAAACCTGCCCCCTCAGCTCTGACAAGGACAAACTCGGAAACAGGGGAAAGAAGCTGAGAAACACAGCAGGTCTGACGGCATCTTTTGAGAGAAAACAGAGTTAATGTTTTGGGTCCAGTGCACTTAAGAACTATAAAGGGAAGTCTCTACTTTATATGTCGTGAAGCCCATCAAGGTGCAGTCTCGCTATTCCAGCTGAAGAAAACCATAGAGAAGGTCTGCAGTTGAGGAATTGAAAATAATGAGAGTAACAAATCAAAGCCAGACCTGGATTATTAATAAAAATGGCAGTGATAGTTAACAAAATAACTCCAAACAGTAAGGAATACAAATGAACAGATCATAAAGGCTTTTTTTATTATTTACTTGTACATGAACGAGGGTTAGAAGGTGCTTTATAAGGAAACCTTGGTGAGTTGACACAGCGTATCTTGCAGATGGTACACACTGATGATGAAAGCAGTGAATGTTGAAGATTCTGAATGGAGTGGGCTAATTTGTCCTGGATCATGTCAATCTTCTTGAGAGTTGTTGGAATTGCACCCATTCAGGCAAGTGGAGAGTATTCCATCACACTCCTAACTTGTGCCTGGTAGTCGAGGACAGGCATTAGGGAACCAGGAGGCAAATTACTTGCATCATTCTGCTCTTGCAATCATAGTTTTAAAATTATTGTTACAGTTCAATTTCTAGTCAACAGTGACACGGAAGAGTATTAATAGTGGGAGATTCAGTGATGTTAATGGTACTAATTGCCCAAGGACAGTGGTTAGATTCTGATTGTTGCACATGATCATTCTCTTGAATTTCTTCTTGGTGTGAGCAACAGGGGGCTAAATTAAGAAGCAAAACCAAAAGAATGATAATCTCTGGATTACTGCCTAAACCATGAGCTAATTGGCACAGGGTTAACAAGATTAAACAGGTAAACAAGTGGCTCAAAGATTGGTTTGGGAGAAATGGGTTCAATCTCATAGTACATTGACACAAGTACTGGGAAGGAGGGAGCTGTTCCGATGAGACAGGCTCTACCTGAATCATGTTGGTGATCAAATTAGAAAGGGTAGCTATGACAACAAATTCATAGAGTACATTAGGGATAGTCTCCTACAGCAATATGTCAAGGAGCCAACCAGGGAACAGACCATCCTAGATCTGGTAATGGGTAATGAGGCAGGTTTAATAAATAACCTCCTCGTAAAAGATGCTCCAAGAAGAGGTGATTGTAACATAACAGAGTTTGATATTCCGTCGAAGAGGCAGAAACACGTATCAGAAACAACTTTACTTAATTTAAATAAAGGGAATTACAATAAAACGAAGATAGATTTAGTTCAACTGAACTGGGCAAATAAATTAGCAGGAAAGACAGTAAACAAGCTGTGGCAGATATTTAAGGAGGTAATTCATGACACTTGGGAAAAAATATATCCCAGCCAAGAGGGAAGATTCTAAGAGAGGAATAAACCAATGATGGCTAACCAAGGAAGTTAGGAGAAAAGCCTTTAAGCAGGTGGAAGTCAGTGATAACCCCAAAGACTGGGGGAAAATTCAGAATCCAGCAAAGGAAGACTGAGAAGATTTTCTCTGTCTTTATAATAAACTATTAGAGCCAACTAGCACAGAATATAAAAACTGACAGTGAGATCTTCTTTAGATATATAAAAAGAAAGAGCAATTAAAGTGAACATAAGCTGTTTAGAAAATGCACCTCTCCAAGTATCGAGCACAGATGCTCTACAAAACTGCCCGAGTCTACACTTGGTCTCTCCAATGTAGAGGAGGCCACGTCGGGAGCAGCGGGTACACTAAACCAAGTTGGTGGATGTACAGGTGAACCCCTGTCTGATATGAAAGATTTGCTTTGGGCCTTGGGGGGAAAGTGTAGGGACAGATGTACCACTTCCTGTGGTTGCCAGGTGCGGTAGGGTTAGTGGGGATCGTGGAGAGGAGGGAGCCATGGAGTGAGCGGTCCCTACAGAAGGCATATAGGGGTGGTGGGGAATATATCTTTGGTTGTGGAGTCGGATTGTACGAAATGATCTGTTGGATATGGAGGTTAGTGGGGTGATAAGTGAGGACGAAGGGGATTCTGTCTTTATTTTTGTTGGGTGGGGAGGTGTTTTGAGACAGAAGTGTGGGAAATGCAGGAGATGTGGTTGAGGGCATTTTTGATCACCGGAGGTGGTGAAGTTGTGCTCCTTGAAATAGGAGGACATCTGGAATGTTTGGGCGTGGAACACTCCATCTTGAGAGCAGATGCAGCAAGGCGGAGGAATTGGGAGAAGTGATGGCACTCTTGGAGGAAGTGTAGTCCAGGTTGTTGCGGGAGTCAGTAGGCTTGAAATGGATGTCACTTTCGAGGCAGTTACCAGAGATGGAGGTGGAGAGGTCCAGGTGAGTTTGAGGTTGCGTGAAAGGTGTTAATAAAGTTGATGAACTGTTCAAGCTCCTTGTGAGCACAAAGCAGTGCTGGTACAGTCAGCAGTGCAGCAAAGGAAGAGGTAGAGTGTAGTGCCAGTGCTCCTGCCACTACACCACCCCCCTCACCTCCGTTCAAGGCCCGAAGCAAACCTTTCACATTAGACAGGGGTTTACCTGTACAACCACCAACTTGGTCTGTTATATCCGTTGCTCCCGATGTGGCCACCTCTCCAGCAGTGAGTGCAAGTGTTGACTCTGAGGCAGTTTTGTAGATCATCTGCGCTCAGTAAGTGACAAAAGACAATGCCTTATGGTCGCCAACCATTTTAACTCCCTCTCCCACTCTCTGGGTGACGTGTCTGTCTGGGGCTTCGTCCAGTGTCACACAGACACCACCCGGAAACTAGAGGAGCAACACCTCATATTCTGCCTTGGGAGCCTGCAATCCAATAGCCTAAACATGGAATTCACCAGTTTTAAAATCTCTCCACCTCATCCCATATCCAACCCTCCCTCTCAACCTCCTTGACCCGCCTCCTGGACCCGACACAACCTGTCCATCTTTTCGCCTACCTATCCAAAGCCTCCCACCTCTCTGATCAATCTCCACCACTTACTACCTGCACTCTTCTATTATTATTCCACCTACCTTCCCCTGCCCTGCCCCTCCTGTCTCTATTTATTTCCCAACTCCCTTCCCCCTCCCCATTTCTGAAGAAGAGTCCTGACCCAAAATGTCAAATTCCCTCCTCTGATGCTGCCTGATTTGCTGTGTTCCTCCAGTCCGACACTGTGTTGTCTCTGACTCCAGCATCTACAGTTTTTGCTATCTCTGAGTAATTTCAATGATACTAGTTGTTATTCCAATCATAGATTGCAATTAGAAAACCTTTACAGTGCTCAAAGAGATCATTTGGCCCATCAAATCTGAATTGATCTTCTGAAGGGAATCCTACCCAGATCCCCCACCCACCCTATCCGCATAACCTTACATTTTCCATGGCTAATGCACCCAACCTGCATATCCCTGGACATCACAGGGCAATTTAACTTAGTCAGTCCACCTAACCTGCATCTCTTTGGGCTGTGGGAGGAAACTGGAGCACCTGGTAGAAATCCACACAGACACGGGGAGAAACATGCAAACTCCACGCACAAACAAAATCACCCAAGACAGTAATCAAATCTAGGTCCCTGTAGCTGTGAGGCAGCAATGCTAACCACTGAGCCACCATGCCGCCCGAATGTAGAGATTTTTGACCTAATTCCCATTGTCTCATTTTGTGAGGGCCCCTTGATGCCAGCTCAGTCAAATGCAGTCTTGATGTCAAGAGCAGTCATTCTCCTCATATCTGTCGGCCAACTCTTTTGCCCATGTTTGGACCAAGTCTGATAAGGTAAGCAACTCAGTGCCCCTGGTAGAACCCAAACTGAGTCTCAATGAGCAGTTTCTTGCTGAGCAAGAACTTCTTGACAGCATTGTCAACAACTCCCTCCATCACTTCACATACTGAGTGTAACCGGATAGGGCTTAATTGATCAGTTTAGAGTTCTTGTGGTTTTTGTGCACATCAGGTACCTATACAGCCTTTTTATATGACTGCAGAGATCCCAGTGGTGTTGGCAAGGACCATGACTAGTTTTGGAGCACAAGTCTTCAGTAATATTGCCAGTTTGATGTTAAGGCCCATAGCCTTTGCAGAATAGCATCACACGGAGTGAATTGAATTAATTGAAGATTGATCTCAGAAACTCAAGAGGAGGTAAAGATGAATCATCCACTTGGCACTTCTGGCTGAATGTAGCTGGAAACACTTCAGCTTTGTCTTTTGACTTAAGGTACAGCAATTCACCATTGTTGAACATGAGGATATTTATTCAGCCTGTTTTTCCTCTTGTGAAATTGTAAGGGAGGTAATGGCCCAGTGGTATCATTGCTGGATCATTATTCCAGAGACCTGGAGAATGTTCTGGGGATCCGAATTTGAATTCCGCCATGGCAATGGTGCAATTTGAATTCATTAAATATCTGGAATTATGAATCCCAGTGATGACAGTGAATCTATTGTTGATTGTTAGAAAAACCGATCTGATTCACTAATGTCCTTTAGGGAAGGAAACTGCCATCGTTACTTGGTCTAGCCTATATTTGACTCCAGACCCATAGCAATGTGGTTGTCTCTTAAGTGCCCTCTGGGCAATTAGGGATGGGTAATAAATGCTGCCTATATCCTCTTCCCGTGAATGATTAAAGGTGGGGGAGGGGGGTGGAATTGACCACCATGAATCATGGCTAGTTGCAGCAGGGCTGCACAGCTTGATTTGATTGGGGATCACTTACCCCTGTTTGACATTGAAGTAGTTCTGTGTTGTAACTTCAAATTGATGCTTTATTTTGATGTATTAATGCTTGGTGTTGCTCCTGCCATGCCCTTCTGCACTGTTCATTAAATCAGGGTTGGTTCTTCAGCTTCATGTTGATGGTATAAAGGGGGAAGTACCAAACCATGAAGTTACAGATTATGGTTGAATGCAGTTTTACTGCACATGCCCTGTGGTACCTCTTGGATGTCCATCTGTGAGTTACTAGATCTATTTGCCATATATGGTGATGGTCCCACACAACTGAATGAATGGTATCCTTGATGTGAAGGCAGGACTTTGTTCCATCAAGTACCATGCACTGGTCACTGCACACAATGCTATCAAAGACAGATGCACCTATGAGTGGTGGAATGATGAGGATTAAGTCAAGTTGGCTTTTCTGTCTTGTTGGTTCTCGACATTTCCTACAGACCTACTCTAGCAGCCACGCACTTTGGGACTAGACCAGCTCAATCAGTCAGGATGCTACCAAGCCACTGTTTGTGATAAGTGTTGAAGTCCCCACCCAGAGTATATTCTATGCCCTTCCCACGCTTGGTGCATTCTTCCAGTGGTGTTCGACATGGAGGTGTACTGATCTATCAGCTAATCAGTGCAGCAATATAACAAAGTGTGCAGCTGGATGAACACAGCAGGCCAAGCAGCATCTCGGGAGCACAAAAGCTGACATTTCGGGCCTAGGCCCTTCATCAGAGAAGATGAGGGCTCTAGGCCTGAAACGTCAGCTTTTGTGCTCCTGAGATGCTGCTTAGCCTGCTGTGTTCATCCAGCCCCACACTTTGTTATCTTGGATTCTCCAGCATCTGCAGTTCCCATTATCATGGTGCAGCAATATCTCTAGTTTACTAATCCAGTGACATTAGCAGTACCCTACTGCCTCTTCCTTTCTGAGTTGTACATCAAAATTGTTCCAGTATTCTGCTCTTTACAGTATTGAAATTTTTCTAAACCTTTGGCTATTTGTTGTTTTATACATGAGAGGAATGCGTCCAAGTCAACCATTTGTTATAGCATGTTTTAAAATATCGGTTTTAACTTTTTCCTTCAGTATATGAGCTCTGCTTCAAATTGGCCTCATCTTTGAACAGATCTGCAGCCATGTTAGAAATTGCAGCACCTAACTCTTGACTCTTACTTTTCATCATTTTAATTAATTAAAATCAAGATCCAACCTATAGCTAGCACAAACGCAAGTTCAATATACTGATAAGCACATTGCTGAGATAACTACATGAAATTGTAAGCACTTGTGATTTTGCAGCTGTTTTAAGGAAGTAGAGACCTAAATCATTTTTTCCCTACCACATTGAGCACAGTTTCAAAAGTAAGGCTGTAAGCCAAGTTAAGACCTTGGCGCATATCAAGCTCCTTTCAGCACAAACCTTTACCTAAAATTGCTATAATAATTTTTCTCCATACTTCGCTTGATCAAATTTAACACTGCACTGCTGAGCTTCCTGAATTTAATTAAATTTAATGACCTATTGATAAATTGTACTTAACTAGAAATTCTCTATTTAAGAAGAAACTTTATGCAGGAATGCTCTAAACATGCATTTACTTTTAATTGCTCATTATAAAACTAGGTATTCAAAAATTAACCCAACTGCATTTTTAAGTTCCCTGACTATCACATAAAAATGATGATTTGCAGTGCTGTACTTTCTGAAATTCAATTTAACAAATTCTAGTGCACAAAATCAATATTGGTAGATGATGGCTAGGTAAGTGTCTAGCAGTGTCGGAGTGCAAATAGTTTCACAGAGAATTTTGGAAAAGCATATCAACTTTGAAATACCTGGAAAATCCTTAAATGGAAAACATCCAGACAGATCAAAAAGCTGTTTCTGTACAGTAGAACTGTTTTCTCCATTGAAGAGAATTGAAAGTTAAACAGAAACCCACACCAATTTTGTTGGTTAAAATATCTTGTCAACACTGACTATTAAGATTCTTCTTGGCCATATGGGCCAACCTTTTAGAAGTTGCTTATATCTTAAATGTGTCAGTGTTCACTTAAAGATGTAGGGAAAGAGGAACAACTTAGAGGAACAAAATAAATAACTATTACTTACCATTATACATTTCTTATAACGTATAGGGGTCAGCACAAGTCTGTTCTAAAATAATGTCAAATTCTCGAGTTCAGGTACTAATTTCTAAACAGTTTACAAGTTTCCAAGCTAGATATTCCATTATGGAATTGTATGCAAATTTCTAAAAATTCACGTTTTGGGTGTAAGCTAATAGAACTTTATGGACACTATTTTTCCAGTATATTAACAGTCATCTGTTTTGTTTATTGTGTATGTAATAGTTAAATTGCATCAAGTTTTCATTATTGAATGTTTCTCTTTTCTGAGAATAGAAGGTAAATTTTGTAAGTTATTTCCCAAAATAATGACCAGAAAATGCTAACCGAGTCCCACATTCGGCATTGCAAGTATTTCAGTTTGAATTTGCAGTTAATTTGGAAATAATTATTGAATTACTTTTGAATGTCATTCTTTGGTAGTACTATGCCTGTCATCACAGTCCAATCATGGTGGTAAGCCTCTGACTGGAACTAAAGGATATATTGTTTAGACAGGAGGAGGTGTATGTTTTCAAGATGGCTATTGTTGCAAATACATCTTCAGTTGTGCTCCTGAAAGAGGTTTTCCGATACATAGCCAGAGTGAAGTGATGGATCTGAATAACACTCAAGTGAGGTTGTAATAAGACCGTAAGACATAGGAGTGGAAGTAAGGCCATTCGGCCCATCAAGTCCACTCCGCAACCTGTCATTTGAAGTCAAGCCATGTGGAACTCTCATAGTAGAAAGCTCACTTTTTAAATAGCTCAGAAAAACTTCTGCGATCTTTGCAAAATAATTTTTCAGCATTGCGAGGTTTGGTCCTCTTATGTAATCATTTGTAATGTAACTAAAATTGACCAGTTGGATGGGCTCCATTGTCACTATTTGAGTATTATGCTTTTTTAAGATACCAGTACCTGCAATGTAGTTTTAGTCTATTGGGTGCATTTGATAACTGCATACCAAAAGTGCGAGTCATCGTGGGCATGCCTAAACAAGGTATGCAATGCAGAATGGTCACAGAGTCAGAGATTACACATTTTATCTGAAGTGCAGCTGAGCTGATATCAAACGACTTGGATCTCTTTCTGAGCATTTGAGAAATTTGGAGATGGGTTGGCTGGCTTTATTGAGAAAATTACATTGAACATTTTATGAATACCTGAAATTATATATCTGGCCCCAGATCCACAGTAATATGTTTGACTTTTAACTGCCTTCTGAAATGGCCTCGCAAGCCAGTCAGTTGTATCCGGTTCAGCCTGACGTTCTTAGTTCTCGTTACCAATATCTGGGAACTAGTGCCAAAATTGGGAAAATTGTGCCACAGACTAGTCAACCAACAGTCTGCCATAGTCATATAAAGGGAATCGTACCTTTTAGACAATATTCCAGACACCAACATCACCATCCTCAAGGATGCCCTATTCCAAGGACAGGGCATACATAGCAGAGGCGCTGGTCCAATGGTGTACAGTCAGAAGGGAGTTGCCATGAGAGTACTCAAAGATTGAGTATGGACCCCATGAAATCATCAGATTAAACATGGGTAAAGAAGCCTTCTGCTGTTGACCCCTGCCCAAAGTCTGGAGAATCATTTTGTCTTCCATGTTGAATGCCATTTGGAGGAAGTACTGAGGGAGTAAGGATACAGAATGAACAGTGGATAAGTGACTTCAATGTACATTAACAAGAGCAGGACCACCACTGCATGAGCAGGATGAGTCCAAAAGGACATAGTTGCTAGAATGTGTTAGCGGTAAAGGAACTAACAAGCAGTAGTTGACCTTATCCTCACCAATCTGCCTACCACAGATGTATCTGTCCCAGTGACTACTGCACAACCCTATTGGAGACAAGGCCCCATATTTAGGGTACTCTCTTTTGTAGTTGCCCATGGCAGAATATGACAAAATTGCTATTAGGGATTTCCTAGACAATCGAAGGAAATGTTAGCTGATGCAGCATTTCATATAGCTGAAATTATTGCCTTCACAGACAGACAACAAAATGTCTCCGAGCCTTAGTAAGATGGGACTAGAATGTAAACAATAAGACTCTGATAAGGCAACTCAGATGAAAGGAAAAACAAAGTTGCTGGAAAAGCTTAGCAGATCTGGCAGCATCTGTGAAGGAGAAAAAGAGTTAACATTTCAGGTCCAGTGACCTTTTCTCAGATTACTATCTGATTTTAATTTCCGTTTTTGTTATATGAAGTAGTTCGACCTACCTGAGATGAAGCTTTTTGAATAATTACAATTACATATTAAATTAGATACATATTTGTAGAATAAAAGCTTAAATTTATCAGATACTGGGGAGTTAGATTTCCGAAGGAAGTTAGCCTAGGATGCAGACATGTCCTTGAAGAAACATTTTTCTGTTAGCAAGAACATTAGAACAGCAAAAACGTTTCAACAAGATAACCTCATAAGAGTACCGAGAGGCAAATAATGTGACAAGGTGGGGTGGGGTGGGATGCAGAAACAAGTTTGAAACAGGGTCACTGTGCCCTCAAGCGAATAAACAATCATTGCTTCACAAGTTGGATAAGAGCGAAGTTGTTCCTGAAATCAGCAGCTTTGTCACAAAATCATAGTATTACGTTTAACTATGTATAACTTTATATGCAGCTGATATAACAAATATTTTCACAATTAGTAGAAATTAGCATCCATCTTAATCTTCTGTACTAAGATCAGCAAGGATTATAAATTACATGTCCAAATTTGACAAGTCACGAGTAATAAGCAAGGACATGATGCAGGTTGGCAAATGTCTAGGAAGGGACATAACATTCGTTGTTGGAATGTGGTCAGTAATTGTATGAGCGTATGGATAGGCGATAAGGAGCCTAGCAAACATCATGAGATCATGGGAGGACCCAAGGTGAGTGATGAAGTTATCCATCATTGATTGTATATTCACAAGGGACGTGACAAGCAATGATGTCAATATTGCATATAACCATTGTAACATGGTATATATAAATATCCTGTACTTTACTGGGAAAGGTAGAGTGTCTTTGACCTCCAACATCTGTGATTATGAGGGCAGTTGGGCCCCATATGAAAGCCAGATTCAAAGCAATCTCAGGCCTCTCCCACATGTTAAAATGGCAAATGTTACAAATAGCTCATACTATCAATACATTGCTAATTTACTGTTTTAAGTCACTGCCTTCTCTTCATTCACTCAGGAAAGTTATATGCTATTGTGAATACTCAAGAAAGATACATACCTGTCTGATCAAATATTGGTTTACATTTTCCAGCAGATTATCTTAATGTTGCCTCCAAATCAGAAATGTTCCCATTTGAAATAACATCTCTAATAGCATCTGCTAGTTTAAAAGTCAAGTGTAAAAAGACAGACTATGATGTTAAGCAGTCAGAAATCAAGGACCGAAGATCCTTCAAAACGTATGTCCTTGAAATTATTCCAGCTGCTGTTCTGTAAAAGTATGTGCAGGTGTGGGAAGTGACTTTATTCTGTCTTTTTTCCCTAGCAGCACAGGGCACCATGTGGGCAGTTATGGATGGCCAGTTTCAGTAATTGAATCACATGGTTTGAACTCAAGTTCTGCTGCACTAGTGTCTTGAATTGCAGTAATGTCTGATTTTTATTTCAACACGCCTTAAAGATTTACAACCGAACACAATTTATACACAGAAAATCACCATCCCCTGCTGAGACCTCTTTTATATGATATGATTGGTTTAATAGCTTTAATTACCTTTTCAGTATTTTAATCTTGTCCTGTTTCTATAATCCATCGCACACTGTTGAGCAGTAACAGAGAACAGTATAATGCAGGAACAGGCCCTTTGGTCCACCATGTCTGCACGACCATAATGCCATTCCAAATTAATCTCATCTCCTTGGGCCTTCTTCAACGATATTTGTGAAATTAATCCAAGATGTTTCTAAATTCGCCTTATTGCTTATGGTATTGTTTATTTGCTTACCCAAAGTGACATCTATTCCAACACTTCTGTTGACATCATGGGCATCTCACTTAGAAATACAAATCCAAATTCCCAATTTAATTCCATACATGAATGGATCATTTCTACTTGTGAATTACTCAAAATAAATATCACTGCAGTATGTTTTCTTTCAATGCTCTATTGTGTGGGTATATGAATGCAGCTGTAGCATCAACTGAGTGCCTTGTTGGCAAATGTGGAGATCTTTGATGTTCTGTCACTTGAGTAAAATACAATCTTCGATTATTCGTTCATTCATTCATTCACTCATTCTCTCATTCAGTATTCTGTACTTATGGATCTTTCATGCCTTTGAAGGAACAGCAGCAGCTCGGGTCACCAGTGAGATATTGTCAGTCTTTCAGCCATTTTAAGAGAACTCCTCTTATTAATGAAGTCAGTTTGATCTCCTTGGATCCCTTTTGCCATGTTTGTTTTTAATGAGGTTTTATGCTTATTTATGGGAAAGCTGCCAGACTTGGGGAACTAAATAGTTTATGCTCATGCAAGTTTCAAGAAAAATATGGTAGATTTGTAGATCTTGCTGTCTCAATTTTCCCCATGAGCTCATTTGTGCCTGACAAGTGAATATCAGCAAAGTAAAGGCAACATCCAGGTAAAATTGGTTTTTCTTTTGAGTTACTAATGCTGAAAGGTTGCTGAACTGAATCTCGATCTATCTTTTCAGTTCTGTGCTGCTTTCCTGCCAATCATTCAGCTACCTTGTCACTGCTGAGTATTCTGCACTAAAACTGAAAGAAAAGCTTAGTTGTAAATCTCCTCTGTGAAAAATGGTGGTCGAGTGACTGGAGAAATCTGTGTTAAAGGAGACAAAGTACTGATGGGCTTATTTGTCACTATTACCTATGCTGTTATGTAGAGGCACAGTAGAATAACATAAACTTGTTACCTGTTTCAAATATGTTTAAGGACTAGGAAGCATTGCAAAACCTGTTTAATGCATTTTATGAGTCAGATGAATGAGATAATAAACAGCCCCTTTGTATATGATACATATGAAATATTAAGCTGTACTATACACATCATGTCCCACCATTCACGATTCCCCACAGTTTCAATAAACCCTATTGCTGCTGCATATACAGTAAGTATTTCCAAAAAGTGCACTCACATTACAGTAAAAATCCAACACGAGGTAAAGATGAATTAGGATGGCTCAAATCTGTGGCTGTTCATAGTAATTTTGTCAGAGTGCATTTCTGTAGCATTAAAAGTCCGAACAAGCGTGCTTTTTTTTTGGTATTCTGCGCAATAAAGCAAAATTATGACCATCAAATTGGACGAATGAGAAATACTTTTATTGGCCCAGGACAAATGAATTTGGAGGAATGTACAAGGCAGAAAAACTTAAATACTGAATCCGGAGCTCAATAGAGACAAAATGAAGGACAGATAACCAATCCCTCCTCAAGATGGGCCATTTATATGCATTTTTAATTTGATTTATTGCATGTCAGCTGTTCAGGGACTTGAAAATCCTGGCAGATAGAAGAATGCAGAAAGAACCAAATCCATGAGGAAAATGCATTTACAGCATTAGTTTCAAGTCTGTCGGAAGAGAAACGTTTCCTGAGAGCCCAAAAATCTGACTCCAGCAGTCACGATCCGCAGTGTCCAACTCCACCGCCTTTGTATTATCTTATACTTACCTGTCATCTGCTCCTCGCTGCTTTTGTTGGCCATTGGGAACCCCGTCTGTCCACCTTTTGGTTGAGAAACCTATTGAGAAAATGTAAGGTTTTCAGCAGTTCATTCTGAAAACCAAATACTGCATGTAGAGGCTTTGTTCAAAAATCCTGACAACTGCCTTGGATTTTATTTTTGAAGAATGAGTTATTTTTAACCATTTTTGTGGGCCAGTTATATTGTACTTCAACTTAAAGCTCATAGAGTTTTGACTTTTTTCTCATTATCAGTAGTTCTGATGCAAATTGATATATTTTCATACATTCTTCTCCACAAATAATGCCATTCCATTCCCTGATTTAGATTCACCACTTACTTCAGCCTGTTTCCTTTGGCACATGTTAAATTTGTTTCTTTTTAACCCTGGTGTTACATTTATTAGTGCCAAACTGAACTTAGTATCGGTTCCTAGACACCTTCTGTTTTGTCATTCTGGGAGATGTAATGAAATCTCAGTCGCCATTTTGATTCAGACTCCTACCACAAAAGATAAACACTTCATTCTGAAGCATCTGCTTTGCTTTTCCACAATTAATATCTGGAAAGGTAACAGTGGCACCTCCAGTGCTCCCTCCATACTGCCCCCCTCGTCCCCATCTTTCCCCAGAGACTTTGTTTCTCTACCAGCGTAGAAGTAAAATCATCCAAAAAAAGCATGAAGTAAGGAATCTTTGGAATTCTCCACTCTCATGAGTTATAGATGTTCCATTATTGTCTATCTCAGCCTTAAATGCATTCAAATACCTGGTCTGCAGGAATCATGGCATTTAGGAAGAGGATGAGATAATGGGGTTATAGCCCAAGATCAGATTTAGTTTGCAGCAGGCTTCACCGGGCATTAGTGTTCTCTCAGCCCATCCTTTGAGAAAGTTTGCAAAGCTTAAAGATGATATAAAAGCAGTTTGCTACAGTTTTCATCTTGAGGGGCCCAGGATTTATGGTCACAAAAATTGTCCGTCACATCGTTAGATTTCTCGCCATCTATTCCCAGACCTCTCTGACTTGGATTAGTATGTAGTAATAGCAAATCAAGTCGTTGTTTGCTACTTGTTTTCCTTTAAGGAACTAAGTCAGCTAACAGGACTGGAGTGTATTAACATTTATAGAGGTGAACCCTTCAAAGCTGTTGCATGGTTACAGATTCATTTAATTATTTCCTAATTGAATAGACCTCACAGATATGAGGATCGTTTGCTTCCAAAATTGTGGTGTTCTAATGCATTGTAGAGGACATAGCTCTGGCTCCATTTCAGCCCTGCCAGCTTTTTGTTTAAAATCTGTTTCTCCACACCATCCAACCTCAGCTTTGACCATATGTATGATGAGTTGATGGATTTCCTTGTCATGAAGCTAAAGATCAGCATTTGCATTAATTTTTTCTCACTCAATGTTTCCTCTTCCTTTAACTGTATCCATTTCTCTTTACATTTGTAGATTACCTAATATTTTTAAATTTAGTCACTGTAACAGTAATGCAGTTCATAAGGCAAAAAGATAGAATATTAGGTAATTTATGTTTTACAAGAATGTGTGTTGTCATAGTGGATAACATATAATATATAATATATGGCTGTTCTGATCCTAGCTGTCGTTATTACTGGGCAAGTCATATCCCAGACCTGAAGCTAGCTTGCTATGAACTAGGTTTTTTTTTACATTTAGTGAGGTGTTCTGTCACCACAACATCAGCGTGAAATGTTGCATATCCAGTTTTAAGAATGAAAGGATTTATTTTCCAAAGTAAAAGAAAATAGAATAGAATAAACCAGTCATAGAATGGAATAAATGTTACATAAAATACAGTTTTACATATTTCAAAATGCAGTAAAATTGCAATCCCCTCTATCCTAGTACCATTACTTCATAGCACTCAAACACCAGAGGTTATTTACTTCTCTGTCATATCTGTAGGTTAAACTTACTTGTTTCTTTCAATTCCCAGTCTTGAAAATTTGGTAGCCTTTTTCGATTAGTCTCACAACTCAACTTGGAGTTTTTCAGCTTCCAATAACTCTTCAGGGTTTTGGCTAAACATTTCTGGTCTGCTCTTTTCAACTAATATCCTTGCCCCGAGGTAACCTGTTTGCTAAATTTTATGAAACCAACCCTGCCCTCGAGGAGAAACTGTTTAATACATCTAACTTTATTCAGTTCTGAAAACTGACAAACAAAAGCTCCTTCACAACAGCAAGTAAGCTGATGTTCCTTCATGTTTACTCTGGCCGCTCAAAACCCTCCCACTGTAAGCAAATTCTCATCATTGCCCCAGGGACCTCTCCATCATTGTTAATTTAAAAAATAATCATCACCTCCATGATAACTGACAAGTTAATCATTAAACCCCTCGTACACGCAGACCATAGCTTTTATGCTATTAGTCCTAAATCCAAGCTCTAAAATAAATTAGAATAAAATCTATATGAATCTCACAACTGGTTAACCTATCAACCCCCCATTGGATTATGTTCACTGTAAAAATACCGATCTTAACATTTATTCAAATTGTCTTTTTCATTGTTTGCGAGCTGATGGTTGTTGGTTGTGTACAAACTGACTGACTGTTTTTCCTACATTATACCTGAGTGAACTTTAGACAAAGAAGTGCGTCACTTAAATGTACTTTGGGGTGTCTGGAGGTTGGGCAAGTTATTATTTATTAAAACATAATGAACAGTAGGCTAACCACTCTGATATTTTTGCAGAAGCGGTAGCCCTTTCAATGCACCAAGCTCATCCGTTCATCCACAGAAACTCACTTTCACAGCATTTAATATTAAACTAAAATTGTACAATTTATTAGATTTGTAACTCGAGGCAGTCTACCTGATTGAGGAATTTGACATGTCGAAAAGAGACCTGTTGAAAGATACCCCCCCGCCCCTCAAACTTGATCCCCACAATTCCCAAAATGCAAAACCTTCCCAACGTTACTTACAAATTGGCTGGAACGCTGCATCGTCTTGAAATTCTGGATCCTGTCATTTTAACAACAATAACCACCTCCTCTAAATGCTACTGACTACAAGGACTGTCAACTTCTAGGAGACTCTCAAAAGGCAAGACTTTTATCTGTGGAGTCTTAATCCCAGGGGATGGCCCATTGATGGGTCACCGCTGCCTGATTGACTTGTGTTTAGCAGACCTTCCTGAAAAGAGGTAGCACATATCTCTCTGCCTGTCTAGCTATCAGGAGAGGCCCATGACACGATGACAAGATCCTGTCCGTTGTTTTAACACTAGCAATAGTCAGATCATTATGTTTTCCAAATATTATTCGAATTCAAACAGAGGCAGAAAACTGTTACTTTAATCGAACAGAAAAATATATCTCTATTTGAATTTTTTTCTGTTGCGCTTAGAGATTTTTCATATTAGTTTGAGTATTTCTAATTTGTTCTACAATAACATGATTCGCAGGAAAAGTGCATTTAAATCGTGAAATGAATGTGATATTTACTGTGAAACATAGTTGTCTCTGTCTCCTTCATTTTTTTAAAACTTGTTTTCCAGAATATGCAGAAAATATTGGCGATGGGAAGAATGACGAGTTTAAAGAAAGTGAACAGAAAAGAATCTTGGCTCTACTTGAAAATTTCTAAGAACACAGTATCATTAGTCTGTAAATGTTGGATAAGTCTTCAGAAATACAATAGCGAACTTGCAGCCTAAGGTGGGCCTACAAAATCTTCACTGAATTTTATTGGACTGGGCACACGACAGTGAAGTTGATTTTAATATACTGTGCAACGTGTTTGAAGAATGTGCTACCTTCACAGTAAAAGAAAACTGCTGAGCACCACAACATTCAATGAACGAAAACTTTCCACTCCTACTTTTACAAATCTTTACAAGATCTTTACAAATTCTATTCAGAAAGTCTGTTTTAATGATTTCCTGTCAAACCAAACTCATTTTTTCTTAGCATTAATATTGCATAATGTGTAACATGACACGTAATCTGCAGAAACAAAGTAATTGATATTTTGTACTCACTGTTTGACTAAAGTGTCTGATATACATTTTTCTGAAGAAAATGGATTTGTTTTGATGTAAATATACCTGTTGCAAACTGTCCACCTTGAATATATATAAAATTGAACCATATTCTGAAGACAACAGTTCCATTTGGTGTTTCAGTAAAATACGTATGTGAGTGCAAATGTTGCTTTCCATCTTGTAGATCAGTTGTACTTCTTATAAAACCATTTTGTTTCTGTTTTTTTTTGCCTGTCATCAGAAATGGAGGTGTGTATGTTTTAACATTTGGTTTGAATGACATTTCCATAAAATTTGGCATTTCCTGACCAGAAAAAGAAATAGATATTTGCACCAGTCAGCAGTTGAAAAGAGAAAAATTCCAGGATCTTCACCCAAAAACTTTTAGCTTTTTTTTGGCTTGTTTGCAAATACTGATTAGCTCAGAGATAAGTCTTTGATTTTCATTTTTTTAAATTTCGTTATTCGCATTGTTTATCTCCAGCAACATCTGTAATGATTTATAAAATTCAGTCGCTGAATAGCTAACTTCAATGGACACCAGTAGAAAGATACAAGTTGACGTTGTTTCTTTAACAGTGACTAAGGTGCAGAGAAAAACAGAAAATTGGTCTACACAAAGAAAAATAGTTGTTCATTTTTAAATTACGGTGTTGTTTATTTCCTTGCTGGACGAATGCAGGTTTCTACATTAACTACAGACTAAATCCTCCTCTACCTGTTTGATGTATTGCTTACAGTAAGTTTTGAGTAATTGTTGACCTTAAAGGGACCTTAGAGGCAACCTAATTGTGATAAATGCTGAAATGCATTTCATTGCTGTTTAATTAACGGTAAAACTTCCTTTAAACCAAAAGCTTGTAGAACTGCATTTGTACAAATAAAAGAATTTGAAACTCTAGCCATCGTTTTTTTATGCTGAGGCAGTTTACTATGAATGAGAAAAATTAAGAATTTTTTGTTTGGTGGGTGGTGGAGGAAGATTTGAATTAGATTGAATATATTGAATGCAATAAAGGATAAAATACAGTGAAAAGTACATAAGCACCTTTCGCAGAAGAAGATGAAAAAAGATAACTTAGGGGAAACTTCTGCCTTCTCCACTGCTATGGCACAAAGCTGCCAGAGTCCCACTTCAGGCTTCCTTGCCCACTCCTTGCTGCAGTGTGTCCCACTCCAGGACTCCTGTCCCATGTCTTGTCACCGAGAGTCCCGCTTCAGGCTACATGGGCCGACCAACCATCTCTGCAGCTACGCTGCCTCTGAAAATGCAGCTGTCACTCTGGAACCAATCAAAGCTGCCTCCCCTAAGAGCTTTTTATATTGGGAAAGAATCTGTGTAATAAATGAATAATTTTAATCATGACTTTAAGGACTTTTTTTTCGAAATTGAAATGAGTTTTTTTTAAAACAAATAACCTGACCCCTCAGTTAAGCATCCTGTAACCAACAGTTTGACCTACCAAGCCCACAGTTATTGAGGTTTGAGTTGGAGCTGAGGGGGGTCTACTGATACAGCTCTAGTTGGCAACAAGAATTTCATTGGTCTGTGGCCTAGTGACCAATTATTGCTGACATACATTTTGCTCGCCAATAAGTGTACGTGTTTGGTTCTCTGATAACCGAGAAGCTTGCGGCTAAGAACAAATTATAGAGAGCAGTGTTCAGTTCTTCCCCTACTCAGGAGTAGTCTCCCTATTTTCTGAAGTGGTAACTCAATAATGTGAAGCAAACCAGTTTATCTAACAGTTGTTGTAAGCTGTGACTTCTGACTAATAAGTCAGATACCTGTTATCAGTGAACCAGCCACCTGATGTATCTTACCAACAATGGAAATTCCCAAAGAAAAATGGCTGCAAAGCATTGTGCTGCTCAGCAGAAGAATCATAAGGATCATCTCAGCCTTAGAACCTAGTACAAAGGCTACTCAACTTTCTTTTAATCCTTTTCCCCTCTGCCATAACTTATGTTTATCCCATTCAGTTGTTTGTGTGTAAAATGAGTTAATAAGGAGATTCAAGTTTTAATTAGTGCTGTTACATGCTAAAGGTTTATAATTATTTGTAACTAAAGTCTAATTATTTCTAATAAATGAAGATTCTTGTTCTATGCAGCAACCTGCTCCTTGATTTCTGTAGCCTGGGTGTTAAAATCAGGTAAATTTGGGAACTTTGTGTACTTTTTAAAACCTTTAACTTCTGTGATGGATTCTGGGAAGAACAGAGCTTGATTTCCAACTCGCTGTCCTAATGAGATGTAACATGATTTACAAATATTTTATTACTGAGAGTTATGAATTAAAGGTATGAAGGAGTTCTTTCATCACCTCTTTGAAAGAAGATAAAACAGAAATAGGTTTGAAAAAAAAAGTTGCCAGAAGGACTGAAAGTCAAAAAGTAGTTTGTAAAGCTCTTGAGACAGACTGCAACAAAGCCAAGGTTATGTGATTAACTGAATGTAAATAAAACTGGTAAGTTGTTACTGCTAATAATTAAAATATAGGAACAACTAATGTGTAGAGAAATAAAATAGTTGCAAGTTTCTTTAAAATGAGAATGCCATCAAAGATGGTGGATATTGACCATATTGGTGTATGAAGACCGCTTCCAAACAAGCTGAACGTCGAAAAGGAAAGTAGCATGACAGCAGCTAACCCTACACAGAGGTTTATGTTTTATATTCTTGTTTCAGAGAAATTGTTGAATGCTAACTGTAACATACATACATTATGTGTTATATTTAACATGAACTGAAAAGCTAACTTGACTAGACCACAGTGCAGCCTTGTTATAGGCTGTAAAATACTGCCATTAGTCCAATATCCAGCTAAGAGTTAAATATTGTGTTACATTTGAGAGCTAGATGCTTGTTTTAATTTTCTGTGTTCAATCTTATTAATCGTTAAAATTCATTTTCAAATACATTAGTTCACACATCCCTGATTTCATTTAGGATGACACCAATAAAGTTGCATGCTCTTAACACAGTGTATTTTGTTTTAGCTTGGGTAACTTAATACATGTTGGACATCAGTAATAAGTCATTTCTAAAAGTGTAAGAAAAAATGGACATCTGTACTACCGGGATTGTTACTTCACTCACGAACCTACTTTTTTCTGCAGAATACTATTCAATATAATATTCTAACTTAATTGCATATTTGCTAGCCCTCCAACATTGCGCCTTGTTGGCACAAATGGCTGAATTCTCCCAGCTCCAGAATGAAATGGGCTGTGGCAAGACAGTTGGAAAAGTGTGCGAAGATCAGAAAAATAAGATTCTCCAAGCTGAGGAAAAGATTCATTTCCATCTACAGTTTCAATACTGCTCACTAGTGCGATTCTTGTTTCAATGAGGGGCCTAGTTTCATGCATTAACATCTCATTAGTACATGTTCTCTCATCACATATGCTGTTTGCTGTTTGTTTCTTCTGTTAAGACAAGGATTCTCTCGTAGTCAGTAAGGCAATGAATGTCAGACACCCCACCACTCCCTATTCCCTATTAAATGCTGTCTTCTCCTAGGGAGATAGATAGGAACCTTCCATGAAACTCCCTTTAAATTAACTTTTTTTTAAAAATTCATCCCATAATGGGTTTTTTTTAAATCAAATATCCCATCAAGAGTGAAAAACAAGTGCTGTTTCAGTTTTAGTGGTTGTTTTGTTCTGGTTACATCATAACCATTTGTAACACGATTTTTTTTGTACTTTGTGTTTGCACTAACCCCGTTGATAGATATAAGTTACATAAGCAGTACGACACAGGAACAGTCCCTTCAGTCAATGATGTTATGCAGCATGTTATGCCAAGTGAAACTGATCCCTTTTACCTGCCTTTAGTCCATATCCCTCCATTCCTTGCATATTCATATGCTTGTCTAAAAGTCCCTTAAATGACCTTATCATATTTTCCTCCACCAGCACCCCTGGCAGTGCCTTCCAACCTCTTACCACTCTGTTTTAAAAAAAAACTTGCCACTCGTGTGTTCTTTGAACTTTATCCCTTAAATGCATGCCCCCTAGTATTAGACCTTTCAACTCTGGGCGGGAAAAAAGATTCTGACCATCAACCCTATCTATGCATCTCATAATGATACGGACTACTCTCAAGTCTCCACTCAGAGAAAACAGCCCAAGTTTTTATCGCCTCTCCTTATAGCTCACACGTGGAGAATAATTCACTTTTTTCACAACAGCCATAAAAAACACTTAGTGAACCCTATCCTGAGACCATTTGTTAGATATAAGTTGTTGGCAATTTTATGTAACAAAATTATTCACCAAAGATAACACCAAGGCTGCTAAAGCTGCTCCTGTTCAGATAGAAGTGGTTTAATTTTGAATTCCAGCTATTTGATTTTGAGTTATATTTCCCCCATAGATAGAGACCGCTCTGATTGTAGGTTATGGCCTGCATTGTAATAGAAATTCAGTGAGCTGCACAGGCCCATGGCAGGTATGACTGTCTGAAATATCAGAACACTACCATGGTAGTTTTGCACTAAGCTTAAAGTCATCAGGCAGGGTACAGTGCATTACAATAAAAGTTCAGATAGGCTTTCTGTACTTCACATTGCTATCTTACCGCCTGGATGACCACTGACACTTCGTAGCTTGACAGCATTTTCTGAATCAAGCAGAGTGCACAGATGACACTCACCTCATTCTTACGGTCATTAAAATGAACAAAGCTTTGCAGTGCTACTGTTTTAACATTTTAGACTATCCAATTGGCCAATGAAGTGATTTGCAAATTAGAGGTTGAAAAAATGTAACCTTGTCTTTAATGAGCATGCTGCATTATGGATGAGACATAAAGGGACTTCTCTGAAATGTCAAATTAAAGTGGTAATGAAACAATCTGATTGTATTTGGGATCTGGCCAGTGGGATGCATACACAGTATGTGCACATTTTGTTTTTCTTTCAGCATTAAGTAGTTTGTTCATGTGAACTGGGTACAATTCTAACTCCCCAATAAGAATATTGGACCAGGCTTTACCTTCAAAGTAACTGGGTTTTCATTATGGTTTATGCATGTGGTACAGCAATTTCGAGCTGATGTGTGGCTAAACATGAATCGAAATTTGTGCTGCTTCAATGCAGCTTCCTACAAATAGTAAGAGCTTCTCCATCTTTTTAAAAAGGAAAAGTGTAAGTGAAGTCAGCATTGGTCCTCTAGAGAGAAAGTCTTTGGAGTTAAAGGAAATAGGGAAAAGACAGATGAGAAACACAGAAATTTTTGTTGTAGAGGACAATGCTAACACTGGAGAAATGATTATGATTCAGAATGTGAAAGGGAACAAGAAGCTTTTAACCATACAAAATCACCAGGGAAGGGGAGTTAAGAAAATTATTAGACCGAAGATCTGACAAGCCCCCTTGTTGTGATGGACTTCAAGCGAGGTGTGAGAATAAGAGGGCTGTTGAGATAGTTGATGTGTTGATTTAATTTTTCCCAAAGTTCTCAAGATTCAGAAAGATTCTGCCAGCTCAAAAAATTGTTAATGTGACTCCTGTATTCAAGAAAGGAGGAACATTGTAAACAGAAAACAACAAGCAGATTATCCTAACAGCCATAATGGGGAAGATGCTAGAGTTTGTTATTAAAGAAATTACGGCAGAGCACTTAGAAAATATCAATGCAATCAAATAGAACCAACATGGAAAAGGGAAATTATGATTGACTAATTTATTAGGATTATTTGAGAAAGTGTCAAGCAATGTATTAAAAAGGGAATCAATGAATGTACTGTGCTAAGATTTACAGAAGGCAGTTGAGAAAGTGTCACATCAAAGGATTATACAGACAATAAGATCCTTCAGGCTACCGGTCACAGAAGGTGCATCAAAGGGATGCGGTGTTTGGACCTCAATTATTTACAATCTTCATAAATGACTTGGGTGAAGGGACTGGACAAATGGTTTCCAAATTTGCTGATGTTACAAAAATAGGTAGGAAAGTGGTGAAGGGGTCTGCAAAGGGACACAAACAGATTAAGTAAGCAGGCAAAAAAATTGGCAGATGGAGTAAAATGTTGGAAAGTGAGAACTTGTCCAATTTGGCAGAAAGAATAGACAAGTAACATTATCCAAATTGAATCAAATTGCAAAACTTTGGGGTACAGATGGAGTTAAATGTGCTGGTACATTAATCACAAGAAATTAATGTGCAGATGCTGCAAGTGGTTAGGAAAGCAAGTGAGTTTGAAAGGGGAATGGCATATAAAGGTGAGGATATTTTGCTGCAGTTGTATAGAGTGCTGATGAGATCTGGATTACATGTACAGTTTTGGATTCCCTATTTAAGAAAATCTGGATATGTGTAAAATGTAGCTCATAGAATGTTTACATGATTGATACCCAGAATGAGGAATTTGCATTATGCAGTAAGATTGGACAGGTTTAGTCTGTATCCATTTAAGTTTAAAAGGCCAAGAGGTGATTTTATTGAAACAAATAAAATAGTGAGAGACTTGACAGGATGGACACTAAAAACATGTTTTCCCTTTGGAGAGACTCGAATTGGGGAACACAATGTAAAACTATGCGGTCTTGGATGAAGGCGCGGGACATACGTTTTCCAAATTTTCCAATAATGAATATAAAAAGATGGAGATGAGGTTTTTCCCTGAAACTTGTGAGTCTTCAGAACTCTCATCCTCAGAGTATGAATGAGATTGATTTGATTGAATACTTTTAAGGCAGAGCTGCATAGGTTCTTTACTAGCAAGTAAGTAAAAAGTTATTGGGAATATGTTGGGATGTGGATTTGAGGCCATAGTGTGATAAATGGCAGAGCAGGCTAAAAGGAAATAAGTGACCTATTCTTGCTCCTAATTTGTACGTTCACCATTAACTTTGTGAAACTGACACTTCAAAGACTCATATACCATTGAAATCCACGGAATGATGTTAAATTGTTGTATATACATGTGAGATACAAACTGAACTCACAAAAAGTGACTTGAATCAATTCTGAGCACTTTTTTAAAGGCATGATTTGTTAATTATTGCAAGTCAACCACTCCAGCATTGTAAATTAACTATTACAAGATGGAAGTCTCCTTTTTCTTTCAATTTTTAATTGTTTGAGATTTTCACAATATAAAACATTAAATCAAAATTGATTTTTAAGAAAAACTATTCTGCCTTTGCTCTTTCTCTTCACCCACTTTTCTTTCATTCTTTTTATTTCTCTTTCCGAGTTTGACTTGATGTTGAATTCACACATTCTGACTCACACTTCCTGCACACTTCTGGTTTCTGTACTCCACAATTGTTCAACATGATTAGGGAAGGAGTTACACTTGATTGACATGTTCATTCTGTCACCCCTAATGTGGTGTTATTGACTTGTCACTTTCATTAACACATTATATAAATATTTTTAAATACGTAAATGTGAAAGGATCACATTTGAGATCTTGGTTCAACAAGATTTGGTACTGTGTGTGCAAGTTTTGGCACATTCTATCTGAAGAAAATCTGACTGAAGCAGGCTCAGAAGTGATAATGATTGTTGAATGAAAGCATTCTGAAGTATAGAAAATGATTATCAAATGTTCTGTAGACCACTTCTATACTGCTGGATGTCTGAAACTGTCAAATTTGAGACACAAGGTTGACTAATTATTTTACGATCGCGGTATTAATTGCCTGAGATCTTTCGTTCATTGTTTAGGAAATTGGGCAGAAATTAAGATTTTTTAGAAATTATTTAGTAATTAATTTTTCACTGAATTGAGTAATTAATATAAAAGAATGTAGGTGTCCTCTCAAATGAAAAGGAATCAGTGATCCAAATTATATTGCCTCATTTCCTATTTTATTCTACTAAAGAAGTTACTTTACATAGTGCTTACAGCATTCTCCATGAACAATAATGGCTAATGGGATGATAAAATGTGTTTAACAGAGATCTGAACAAGACAATTGTGCACATAAAATATTCAGGTTATCAGTAGCTGATTGTAAGAGCTTTTAAAATGAAAATGGAATTGTATCTTGTATTTCATTAAACTTTTCAGTACTGACTACAATTGGGCCAAAAGGTATTTTGTTTTGTACTCACATTGACCAGTTTCCCTTTTTACTTGCTCTTTCTCTTGAAGATATTCACCAGTATTGTAAAGTCTGAGAGACCTTACAAGTGCAAGGATTGAACAGCATATATTTCAGGACTCAAATCCTGTACCACAACAACCTGTGAAATGATGTTCCCATTGCTCAGCTACCAAACTGTTTCTCTCTTCACATTCTACATGTACTAATATTTCCTTTCATCTAAAGAAGAACATTTTTTTCCATCTCAATACTGAAGACAGCCCCGGAACTGCTCCCTCAAATAACACTGAGAATATGTCTCTGTACCTTTTCCCTCACAACAAATATTGTCTGCACATTTCCTTATCACTGGCACAGCTGAAAACATGATGTTTTTTTTAAAAGAAATACTTAGTAGCAGATCAGAAAATGGAGTTTAAGAAGTTGAAAATTCACGTTTGCCATTTGCTGTCGCCCCCATTCATATTTTTTTTAACCTTTCTCCCAAATGTCATTATTTTCTCTTGCATTTGTGTCTGATATCTCTGCCAATGAATAAATCACTTCACAGATTGTAAATCATCTCAGGGTGTGTGGAGACAGTGCAAGGGAACCAGTATAATGATAAGTTCTGAATCCCTTTTCTCAACTGTACCTTGACTGAAATAAAATCTAAGTCCCAATCCAACTGTAGAACAAAGGGCAATGATCATTTGATCGAAACAAAATCACTTTGTAGGCTTATCCCTTGTCATGATAGGATATACATATTGTCATTTTTGGAATTTGCATTTCAAACAGAGACAGATGTTGGTTACTACCATGAAGGATTTTCTATGAAGAGCAAAAAAGAATAGATGGTCTTTCCAGAACAGTGACCTTAATCCAATGTTTGTCAGAAAGCAGGTAATTACAAATTCTTGTGGTTTTAAGGACAAGGTGTTTGTACTGTTTTGTTTACAGCTGGTGGGGTAAACACTTAAGATGATTAGCTTTGCTTCTCAGTTTGGAAGAGCCTAGGATTGAGCAAGTTAAATTCAATTCAGAAAACAATAAAGTTTGAAGTCAGAAGCGAAATAGGTTTATCTCCTGGAAGGGTTTCAGGAAACCAGTTACCTTAGTAGATGGATGTAGTTTGTGTAGCTTCCAAGCTGATAGAGTTTGATAAAAAAAAATCTGCAAGCTATAAGAACTGAGAAAGTTAGGCTTGCAGATTTGTGAAAAGTTATGTAATGTCATCAGACTTGAAAAAGATTCATTGGATTTTCTCCATAGATCTGGCCATGAAATTGTAAGGCTCACTTGATAGGGTTACAGTTACTCTCGGCTTGAGTTCCTGTAACGGATAGAATGTTGAAAACATGTTGAAACATTGTCTTGTGCTTTTTGAGATCTTGATAATTGTGTACTATAACTAGTTTTTATTTCAATTTTTTTCTACATTTCTACACAGTTATTAAATAAAATCTGCAGCCTCGTGAATATGTTTCAGTGACTAACCACCATGTTAATTATTAAAGAAGAAAAGATGCAACATGTCAGGTTTCTTTCTGGGAACTGATTTGTGTAGTAGTACCATCAATTGAGACCACAACATTTCAAAAGACAACACAAAGTATTTAAAGAATGTACAAACAATTACTTAGATAGCAAAGTGTGAAGCTGGATGAACACAATAGGCCAAGCAGCATTTTAGGAGCACAAAAGCTGACGTTTTGGGCCTAGACCCTTCATCAGAAATGCTGCTTGACCTGTTGTGTTCGTCCAGCTCCACACTTTGTTATCTCGGACTCTCCAGCATCTGCAGTTCCCATTAGAACATAGAACATAGAACATAGAACATTACAGCACAGTACAGGCCCTTCGGCCCTCGATGTTGTGCCGACCTGTCATACCGATATGAAGCCCATCTAACCTACACTATTCCATGTACGTCCATATGCTTATCCAATGACGACTTAAATGTACCTGAAGTTGGCGAATCTACTACCGTTGGGACTGTGAGAATGGTGAAGGGTGGGCATGGTTAAGCGTGTGAATTAACATTTCTAGAATGAGAAAGGGACTAGAGTATTAAAGGATGGCTATTATTGTGGGGAATGGCAGATCGGAGGATGGGAAGACAAACAATTACTTTTTAGCATCATACTACACATTTGATGAGATAAAGGTAAAAATTGCTGGAAAATCTCAGCAGGTCAGGCAGCATCTGTGGACAGACAGCAGAGTTAACACTTTGGATCCAGATACCCTCCAGAACATTTGAAGACATGTTTTCTATGAATGTACATTTCTAAGGGTGTTCTTTAAGTAGATGCTTTACCTAAGCAATATACAAGTTATAAACTTGTTACAGTAAGGGTACCTGTGTGCAGACCAAGAATTTCAACTTAACACAGAGAGAAAATGTCACCCTGTGCCTGTGGTGCTATTAAGTAAGTGTTAGGTTGTCAGACTGTATTAGTAACATGCTGTACTGACACTCCATCATTACAGCAAAGAAAGATGCCAGTTGGCTCATTAAGTCTAGACCAATGCTTTACAGATCAGTCAACCCTATTCCTTAGTTTATCTACATGGCCCTACTGGATTACTTCCTTCAAGTGTCCATTCAGGTTTCTTTTCGTAATCAGTAACCCTTCAGTTTCCACCATTGTTCCTCTCACTGAGTGAGAGTTCTTCTTCACATTCCGTCAAAATCTGTGTCCCTGTTTCTTTGTACGATCGGGTAATGAGAAGAGCTTTTCTTTGCCTTACTTATCTAAACCTGTTATCATCATGAGGCAGTCAGAGTAATGGAAATATTAAACCTAGGATATGAGAATGATAGTAACTTTCAGTACAGAAGGAAGACTTTCAACCACATCCAATATTTAATCATGTATGGTAGTGACCATTGTTGATCTAAAATTAATCAATGGAAAAGGTTTAACGAAGATAATTAGACATTTCACAAATATCTTTCAAATCAATGGGACAAAAATAGGAAACTATTTAAGAGTTTTAAGGAACAGGGGCAGACCTTTATTCCTAAATTGTCCATCTCCTTTTTCAATGATTTGAAACCCATCTTAAATATGTCCTTAGAAATCATCTACTTTCTTCCTTCCTGAAACTAAGTTTCCTTTTGAATGCATACTGGTCAAATGACTTAAAGCATAAGATTTAATTCTTCAACTAATTTACATAATCTCCTAAAAGAAAATGTGATGTGAGGTTGATTTGCAGCTTGAAACATGAGGCAACGTTTTAGAAGAGCCTTCTCTGTCACTGAGGTGAATTTGTAAAACTGGTGGACTGAAGTAAAAGCCCAACTGACGTTACTGCATCAAAAGTATAAGGGGATTTTAACTACCTAACTCCTCATGTTAAATTATGGGGTAGACTGCCATCTACTGTTGTGAATGCAGAGCCAGTTAAACTGTTTAAAACAATTGGACAGAATTTGCAGGGAGCTGACAGATGTAGGCAGGGAACCAAGCAGGATAAAGATAAAAGATCTTGCCAGGCAGCCTCTGCAAGGAGGAAAGCAACAGGATGACTTAAACAGAGTGGAGTTTTTTTTGGTTATATATACCCACTTTGTAGGTACTAATCAACAATTGTTTTCTTTAATGAACTGGCCACAATTAGGGTTCAGAAAATTAGTATTGGAAGGGAAGAGAGCTTATTATACAATTCCCTGCACTTCAGTAAAACTTCACCTTATAAGTTCTCCAATACCTCATACTCCAGATTACATTTGTCAAAAAGTGCCAACTTGGGTAAAGAAAATTGCAACCCCAAGGAATTGTAGAACATGAACAGCAGGAACAGCACTCTAGGAAAGCGCTGATGAAAACTGCTTTGAGTGTTGCACTGCTTTACTTCTGAAGATATGTAAATAAATATCAGCTTTGTTTCTGAAAACTACACAATAAAGATAAAAGAAGGTTCTAAAGGGAGATTTTTACTTTTTCTGTATAAAGTAGGAAATTTAGGATATATTTAATCTCTGAATAGGTTGGGTCAAATACAGCAAGATAGTTTCCTATCCAATGTATCTCTATATAATTTTATACCATCTGAAAGTAATAGTATACATTAGTATATTACAGTACTTCTTAGCTGAAGCCCTTTAATTTGCTAGATCCTCAGTTTAATGTTTCCATTCCAAAAATAAAACATAATCTTTTATACTCAGGCCATAGGTCATTTTGTTGTCTCTCTCAATACAGCATCACATTGACAATGCAGACTTCCGTAAATTTTTAATCTCTCAACAGCTTACAATATTTCTATAACAGTGCTGTATTTAGTTTTAAATACAGTAGAGAATCCATGATAATGCTTTGCCCACAATCATTTCAAATACTAACCAATCTCTCAGTTCTGATTTTGTGTAGAATTTTACTTGAATCAATGTTTCCTTTGTTGGATTGAATGCTTTCAGAATATCAACCTGCACACAGATTTTGAAAGTTACCATGGCAATCTGATATTTAAGTGACAAACCTTTACAGTTTCTGTTTTAAGGTGTTACAGCTGTGAATTTGACGAAGCTCAATGAAAATATTCACAGGAAACTAAGGGATCACTCTTTTTGCTTCACTTAGAAATGACCTATTGAAGTATGGATTGTAGTCTTTGAAACAAAGAACCAAATCTATAACTGGATTGAGCAGTCCTCAATTATAGTCAATGTCTTATTCTGTTTAGTGCACTCAACTAACATGGGTTTTATTCCAGAATACAGATGCCTTTCACCTGCCTTGTGTTAGGAGACAGAAATTCACACTAGCCCCAGGCTCTCTGTATTTTAGTTGTGCCGTTGCATTGCAAATGTTTAGCATCCACATTGGAGGAGAGAAATTCTGCCTCGTTTAACATATTTTTAAAAACATTTTTGCTGCGTTTCAGTTATCATGACAAAACACAGTATCTGATAATAGATGGAGGCAGTTGAGGTTCAGAATCACAAAGATGTTATATTTTTCATCAAGACTGATTATATGAAATCACACTAATGATAAATTAGGAAGTGTTACATATTCAGTCAATAAATATAGAATATGCTTTTGAAAGATTTATTTCCTGTAACTCTCTGCTTTTCATACCAGCTATATCATTACAGTTATTCATCATTCAAATCTGGAATCAGTTCAATTCATAGTGCAAGACTTTCAAAGCCAGAGTTCAAATTGCAGGCTACAATATAACTTAAGATTCTCCGTGTAGTTACACAGAAAGCTATCTATTGCTTATGGCAGACAGACATGATGGCTAACACCCTCCCTGCATAACAGTTGATCGGTTGGTTATCCTCATACTTTGTAAGTCAATGGAACACTTACGTTCTGGGATTTCAACATAACGACTCAGATTCAGCTCTGGTTTGTGCAACCACTGCACGCTTAAAGATCATCTCCTTGCAAATTACTTTGTGCAGCATTAAGGCACCATTAATCTTCCTCCTCCATGAATTTATGTATGCTTTCTTTCAGCTTGTATCTTCTTATGAATTTGAACTTATTAGGATGCATTTGGACTGTAAGTCATTTGTTGCAAAACAATTCTTCTCTTTGTCATCTCTAACCTAGCTGTGTCAACCCAGAATCCAGATGTAACATGATTCTAGAGCCTTGAGGAGTGAGATGCCTTGCAGCACCCTCATATTGCTTTGTTTTAATACTACATGGATTTTAAATCCACAATGATGCCATAAATTTCAGG
Organism: Stegostoma tigrinum; assembly: GCF_030684315.1. Lineage (NCBI taxonomy): Eukaryota > Metazoa > Chordata > Chondrichthyes > Orectolobiformes > Stegostomatidae > Stegostoma > Stegostoma tigrinum. Next base: position 47,803,404 of record NC_081372.1, on the reverse strand, counting down.
ATGCAATTTGGCTACTTGCCCTCAATTTAATTGCTTTAAGAGCAGGAATATTCTTTATCTGATTGTTAAACATTTATGTTTCTAACTGACCAGGGAAAGCTCTGTATCAGTGCAATTAGCTGAGTAAAGAGGTTGCTACTATGTGGAAAGATTTCGGGAGATGCGTTACGTAAAATAAAGGCAGTTTGGCCTGACTTTTTTCTGAAGAAGTGTCCCGACTCGAAACATCAGCTTTCCTGCTCCTTTGATGCTGCCTGGCCTGCTGTGTTCATCCAGCTTCACACTGTGTTATCTTTGACTCCAGCACCTGCAGTCCTTACTATCTTGCAATTTGGCCTGGCTGTCCTACCACGGTTGAAGTATGCGTTCACCATTACATTTCAGACAATCAATTTATTAACTAAGGCACAGTAACTCATTGATTTTCCACTTCCTAAATAATTTATCATTATTTGACATTGTTACCCCTCATCCTGAAACTTTTACTGTTGTGAGTCCTGCCTCCCCCAATATTTCATTGTTCTCAAATTCTTTCTGCCACATTTCCTTCAAGTATCAAACCAAGAACTACTGTGTAATTGATTTTATACTGTAAAACATTCAGATGTAGTATTCATCAGCAATTATTATTCAATCAAATTTAATGGAACACTAATTTATTTTACAAACTAATTTATGCGTCTGTAAGTAATACGATTTCATATTGTAGTTGAGGAAGGAATTATACAATGAGCTGTTGGGAAATGGAGCATATATGTGGTGCTGTGAGATGGTGATCAGAGAAAGACAAATTTATTTGATTTGATTTACTGTCACGTACCTAAATACAGTGAAAAGCTTTGTTTGCAAGCTATATGAATAGATTAGAGTAAGCAAGGACAACTACTTACTGCCTTTACACCACTCTCGTTCCCTGAAGAGGAAAAATAAGACCTAAGAAAGGAATGTCAGGTGAAATGGTTAAAAAGGCTAAAATGGGGAGAATGCATACGAAGTAGTCTGACAATGAATAAATGGGTGAGCTGATTAGAATGAAGAGTGGTGAAAATTGGAGGGATTCATTCAAAAGTGAAGAGAGAAAGGCACGTAGGAATGAAGGGGAAGTGAATGGGTGTAATGATCTAAAAATTCTGGTTACAGTTTTCAATCCAGTGATAATATCACTCGACCATCAGGTCTCCACAATGGAGCATTCTCCATTTAACAAGTTGTGTGCACTGTAACAGTACTGAAGCAACTTGACACCATTCAGAGCAAAGCACCGGATGGATTGGCATCCATCCTCCACCTTTAAAATTTATTCCCTTTACCATTGATGTGACATAGCAGTAACATTTACAAGATACACTGCATCAATTTATCAGAACTTCTTTGACGGTCCCTTCCAACTTTGCCGCTTTGAATGACAGAGGGGAGAGGAGCTTGGGAACACTGTCGCCTGAATGTTGCCCTCTAAGCTATGCACGTCAGAAGGAACTACAGCAATATGCCTTCTTGTTTACTGAGTGAAAGCCATTAACTCCCCTCCTAACAGCACTATGGGTACACCTATATCATTTGAAATGCAATGTTTCAAGAATACTGTTCGCCACCAGCTTCTCAAGGGTAATTAGTGATGGGAAATAAACACTAGTCTTACCAGTAACACTTACAGCCTGTGAGCAGATAAAAAAGAAGCCTCCAAGTTTCAAGGTTATTCTTTTTCCCCTGAGGATCACTGCTGATTTATGTGGCAAGTCTTCTATTGCTAAAAGACATCAATGTTTCATTGTATTTCAGTGCTGCTATCAACTGAAGCCCAGTGTCTTCAATGACAGTGCTATAATATGAATATAAAGACCACCAGTGGCCCAGAGAACAACTGTAGGGCAGAATAGGAGGTATATCTCTATACCACTCTCTTACATCTCTCATGGTGTATAGCAGCAAATGACTTTAAAATGCAGTGATAATGGGAACTGCAGATGCTGGAGAATCCAAGATAATAAAATGTGAGGCTGGATGAACACAGCAGGCCCAGCAGCATCTCAGGAGCACAAAAGCTGACGTTTCGGGCCTAGACCCTTCATCAGAGAGGGGGATGGGGTGAGGGTTCTGGAATAAATAGGGAAAGAGGGGGAGACGGACCGAAGATGGAGAGAAAAGAAGATAGGTGGAGAGGAGAGTATAGGTGGGGAGGTAGGGAGGGGATAGGTCAGTCCAGGGAAGACGGACAGGTCAAGGAGGCGGGATGAGGTTAGTAGGTAGGAAATGGAGGTGCAGCTTGAGGTGGGAGGAAGGGATGGGTGAGTGGAAGAACAGGTTAGGGAGGCAGAGACAGGTTGGACTAGTTATGGGATGCAGTTACTTTTTGTTCTGTAATCAAATGTGGCATTCAATTTTCATAGAGCAAAATCCTCAAACTGCTTTGAGGTGAAGGACCAGCGATGTGTTTTTAGACAAGCAGGAGCTGTGAAATAGGAGACCTCACAATTCTTCCTTAAAATGTGAAATAGGATAGAAAATGCCTACTTGAGCCAGAGGAACATCTAAGCAAGGTTATATTTAACATTTAGCCTGGAGGTTGCAGAGGGTTGATCTACATTGATCATTACATTTTGAACTCAGCTTGAACCCATAGCCTTCAGTTTCAAAGTAGACTGTATCATCAAATGAGCAGAAATGTGACTCAAAATAGAGAATATTACACAATGTGTAAAATTGTACAGGTTGTAAGACTGAGTTTAATATCATCCTGGCAGATAGTGTTGCAGATGTTTTATTCTTTTTAACATGATGATCATTTTCTTTTTTGATTTATTCATTCTTTCATAGCATACGGGTGTTTCTGACAAGCCCAGCATTTGTTTACCTTTCTAATTGCCCTCGAACTGAAGGGCTTGCAAGGCCATTTCAGAGGCTATTAGGAACCAGCGTATTTTTCTAGGTATGGTATTTCAGCATATTTTTCTAGGTAATGATAGCAGATTTCTTTCCTGAATGAACCAGATTGCAAGGTTGTGAAAACTTCCTATATGTAAAAAAAGTTTAGTTGGATCCACGTTACCATTTATCAATATTATCTATGCTGTCACTGTGAAGTGATTTTAACCTTGTACTGATGCTAAAGTAGTTGTTGTAAATCCAAAATCTGGGTCTATCCAAAATCTGTAAGGAATCAAAGTGGAATTTGTTGAAAATTGTAATTGCACACATGCTCTAGCTTGCTGCTTGATGGAGTGGAAACACAGTGTGATATCAACACTTTGTTTGCAGAGGACAAATCTCTGGAAAGCTGTATTTCTGTCAACCCAGCTCTTTAAATATTTAAAACTGCCATTTTTGGCACTCAGTTTTGTCCATGTGTTAATTTTTGAACTCTCTCCTAAATAGGACAATTCAACTTTCAGCCTAACAATATAAAAGGCATAAAGGCTGGTGGGATATGGAAAAGCGGTTCTTGAACTAAGATTAATAGGTGCAATGTCAGTTCACATTTTCAACCTGAGTTGATATTTTTAATGAAGTTTGGCATTGACTTAAGTAAGTACATTTTTTCCTATATGGTATCTAAAGCATTTCAGTTCACAAGTGAAAAGAAAATATTTAATTTTGAACACGCAATTTTGATCTGGCAAATGTTTAAATCTTACAGCAGCACTTTTCTATGATGTGATTAAAAAAAAACTGAAGAAAAGAATTATCCAACTAATTAATTTATCTCTGATACTCCGTGAACATGTGAATTTTTAATCACTGAAAATTTTAACAGCAAAGAAACAGTTAGGTGATGAATTTTCAGCCAGTCCCACTCTCCCCATTATAGTCGCAATGTTCTTGAGTTATAAATTTCAGCACAATGTGGAAACTAATGTACCGTAGTCTTCCAAAACGCCTGAACACCCCCTATCCCATGTAAAGCCACCAATAAAACTCCTTAGGCAATAAACTCTGGAACAGTTGGCAACACACTGGAAACAAACATTGTGCAATCTAATTCTGTTGTGCCACCAACAAGCTATGTCACTTACAATAAACTGGAAACTTTCATCAAAAAAAGATATGGATTTATTTGATTACATTCAACAAAATCTATACAGCAGTACTGCATCGTACAACTGTATTTAGTATCTGCCAATCAACTACTGAAGGCAGCAATAAATTACAGCAGCAGCTTTTCATTCCTTGCTCTAGATATGGGCAATGTTGACAAGGTCACATTTATTACCCATCCTTATTTGTCCTGAATCCATAAATATATATTTTTATGGCTCTATCAAACCCAAAGTATGGCAAGCTTGTTATGCTCCCTAGGACAAGTGATCCATAGAGAATTCTGACACTCATTTCCACATCATTGTAGCCTCCTCACCATCCTACAACCTCAGCAAGAAGTGTGCCTTCTCGGTAAGTTGATTGCTGTAGGTTTTATTATAGTAGGAGCTACCTGAATTCGATTCTAGTATTGCAATCAGATTTATATGCTGGACCATGAAAATGACAATCCAACAGTTAGCATGGAGAAAAGTGAAGTCAAGGCCAGAATTCCTCTCTTTTCAAACTCTATCATTTGAATCAGATGTTAGGATTGGATATATTCTTGGCATTCTTTCTTTTACTTTTGTAGAACAACATTGAGAAGGAGAAAGGATAATTCTAGTCTATACAGTTGGTCAAAATGAAAAGCATTCAGATATTTAAATAATATGTTGTAGATTCCCAGTTCCATGAGCTGCCAGATTGTAGTCTTTCTGTTCTATTGTGTCCTAGTGTTGTTGTTTAATTTATTTATCTCCCATCTTGTGCAAAAATTTGTTGTCGGACCATTTCTTTAGCAACCAAGATATATAGAAATTCAATCATGACTTTCTTGTCTGACTAGCATGATAAGCAGGATAAAGTAGCTGTCGTTTCCATTTTTTTTAACAAATCATTCTACCTCCTTAACATGCAGCTGAGACCTTCATTTCATTAGAGTAAGCCACGGCTACAAATGTCATTTAGTCTTACCTGTGCGAGCACCACATTTGGGAATGTACTCCAGGGTTTCTTTCAAAATTTAAAATAAAATTAATGTGCACATACAAATATATCGTACCACAGTGTAGCTGCAAGAAAAGTCAATGCATATTTTTATCAGATTTATTTTTTCTTGTAAACTACGGATTTGTAGTACTTGCATTCATCATGAAGTAACATTTGCAAGACATGTAATCTTTGTCTTTTGATTGTCTGTTAACTTGTCTTGCTGCTCTGGAATATGTAACAATTCATAGTTGCTTGAAACAGACAATGTCTTACTAATTCCACTTTTGTTCCACGCAACCTGTGGGTTTTATAGAATCAGAGGGAAAAAAAAAGTCAGACCTTTCATCATATTGTTTTAAATCACCCAGGCTTCTAAACATTTCACACTTGGTTTCCTAAACTGTAATGTCTTTCACCGCTGCAGACAATAGAGATAGTGACTGCTTTCCAAATCGTCACTTGTTTCACCAAAATTACACTCCCATAAAATTTGTGCCAGGTAATAGGAAATCCACAGCAAGTATGTCGACAGAGATGTTAAATTAAGACTTAAAGCAAAAACAAATATGAGAGCAAACACTCTATCTACCACAGGCATGATGACTGATTGGCCTCATCCTATGATTGTAATGGTGCAATCCTCCAAATCCCAGAACAATGTGGGCAGTGGTGAGTCAGTTGGGAGTATATAAAGAACAAAGAACAAACAAACCTACAGCACAGGAACAGGCCCTTTGGCCCTCCAAGCCTGCACCAATCAAGATCCTCTGTCTAACCTGTCATCTATTTTCTAACGGTCTGTGTCCATTTGCTCCCTGCCCATCCATGTGCCTGTCCAAATATATCTTAAAAGACGCTAACATGTCTGCGTCTACCACCTCCGCTGCCAACGCGTTCCAGGCACCCACCACCATCTGTGTAAAGAACTTTCCACGCATATCTCCCTTAAACTTTCCTCCTCTCACTTTGAACTCATGACCCCTAGTAATTGAGTCCCCCACTCTGGGAAAAAGCTTCTTGCTATCCACCCTGTCTATACCCGTCATGATTTTGTAGACCTCAATCAGGTCCCCCCTCAATTTCCGTCCTTCTAATGAAAATAATCCTAATCTAATCAACCTGTCTTCATAGCTAGCACCCTCCATACCAGGCAACATCCTGGTGAAACTCCTCTGCACCCTCTCCAAAGCATCCACATCCTTTTGGTAATGTTTTGACCAGAACTGCACACAGTACTCCAAATGTGGCCGAACCAAAGTCCTATACAACTGCAACATGACCTGCCAACTCTTGTACTCAATACCCCGCCCAATGAAGGAAAGCCTGCCGTATGCCTTTTTGACCATTCCCTCCATATTCTGCTGTAATTTCTGACAGTCCCCTTCACTATCAGCTACTCCACCAATCTTAGTGTCATCAGCAAACTTGCTGATCAGACAACCTACACCTTCCTCCAGATCATTTACATATATAACAAACAACAGTGGTCCCAGCACAGATCCCTGTGGAACACCACTGGTCACAGGTCTCCAATTTGAGAAACTTCCTTCTACTACTACTCTCTGTCTCCTGTTGCCTAGCCAGTTTTTTATCCATTTAGCGAGCACACCCTGGACCCCATGTGACTTCACTTTCTCCATCAGCCTGCCATGGGCAACCTTATCAAATGCCTTACTGAAGTCCATGTATATGACGTCTACAGCCTTTCCCTCATCAATCAACTTTGTCATGTCCTCAAAGAATTCTATTAGGTTGGTAAGACATGACCTTCCCTACACAAAACTATGTTGCCTATCACTGATAAGCCCATTTTCTTCTAAATGGGAATATACCCTATCGCTCAGTATCTTCTCTAGTAGCTTCCTTACCACTGACGTTAGGCTCACCGGTCGATAATTACCTGGATTATCCTTGCAGCCCTTCTTAAACAAGGGGACAACATTAGCAAGTCTCCAGTCCTCTGGGACCTAACCCATGTCTAAGGACGCTGCAAAGTTATCTGTTAAGGCCCCAGCTATTTCCTCTCCCGCTTCCCTCATTAACCTGGGATAGATCCCATCCGGACCTGGGGACTTGTCCACCTTAATGTCTTTTAGGATACCTAACACTTCCTCCTTCCTTATGTCAACTTGACCTAGAGTGAGCAAACATCTATCCCTAACCTCAAAATCCGTCATGTCCCTCTCTTTGGTGAATACCAATGCAAAGTACTCATTAAGAATGTCACCCATTTTCTCTGAACCAACGCATAACTTTCCTTCTTTGTCCTTAAGTGGGCCAATCCTTTCTCTAGTTACCCGCTTGCTCATTATATATGAATAAATGTGTGAATCTGGTGTGATTGATAAAAACTAGATTCTCAACACCACAAAAAGAAGTCCAACTTTTCATCCAGCATTTTAATGGCTAGATGAGAGGTTCACGGGTGAGTGGCGAGTCCTATTTGAATGCATTAACATCTCATAATTGCCTAATCCTATTATATTTATGTGCAGGTTGCAATTTCTCCAGGTGGTGAGAGAAACTAGGCTGTAGAAATTTCTGATGTGAAATTTGGAGAGCGGGTACTGGACAGAGCCTCTCCAGCCATCTACTTTGTTCAACATTCTCCAAAGTCTCAGGGCAAGTTCCCATGGATAGTGGCTGTTGCTCCCTCTATTGGTGAAGGTTGGTACCAGCCAAAGACCAGCCTCATCAAATTATGACATCTCTCTGACTTACCGAGAATACAACACTTTACATAAGCATGTTGCTGGTAGGCTGCTTTGCAAGCAGGGACTGGAACCCATCTCAGACATTGGAACTGATTTCCTCTAGGGCTATTAACTCATTCATTTAACATTCACTCACTTTGTACCAACTTGGAAGCTCACAGTATCTCTGACTTTGGTTGACAAGAATTGCAAAGGGAAAAGCAATCTGGAAGTTTGATGGGATCACCTAGACTGAGAGATTGAGCCTGTGGACTCTCCCTGGGAATTACTGACTTCTTCCAGTGAATAACAAGTGTGCAATGGAAATGGGAAATGGCAGTGACAACACTGCAGTGGGTGCATTAAGTGCTTTATTTTAATCTGAGGAAGTGGGCTCTACCTGCCTGAAGGCCCCTTGCCTTCAAGGGGCAACTGCATTAATCAGGCATCAACAGAGTCCAGCTTAAAGATATCTGTAATCACAGAAATCTGCATGTGAACTGCATTCAGTGACCAGCAGCATTGATTTATATCCTGGTCACGAACAATCTTGACCATGTAACTGGGCATTGCATGTTGATCACAGTCGTCCCTGTGAAACAGAAGTGATCAACATGTGAATTTCAAAGAGTCAACCATTCACAAAAATAGTCCAGGTTCCCTTAGACTGCACAAGGGCTTGGAGTTGCCTTTCTCTTGCCTTGAATGGTAAGCATTTGGCAATTTGCTCCTAGACATAATGTTGCCTTTTTTCAATCGTGCGGTGGTGGAATCAAAGGTCTCAGTCATCCTATCAGAGTTACAATCTCCTACCGGACTTGTGTGGGATTGCTTCTGCTGCATGTATCGAATGAGGTCCCATATTATGTAGAGGTAACCAATGGCCACCCTTTTTGGAGCGTTTCTTATCCCATGTATCGAGGATTTCAATAAAATGTTACTTGTGTGAGTGATATTAGTATTGACTGCTTACATTGCTGTGATCCTGGTCTGATATTTACCCCTGTGCGGATTCATTGCAAACATCACTAATGTTTCCAACCCCAACAAAGAGAAGTTGAAGAGGAACAAACGTACCAGCAACCACAGAGCATTCTCTGGCTGCTGAATAGCCTTCACACGAAGATGTCACAACTGTGGATTCCCTTTGGATCAGAGGAGGTTCAGGAGGCCTACGGTCTGTTGTCTTCGATGCCACTTCCTCTGGATGGGCGAGGCAGAGTGTTACAGCAGACTGAAGATGTCCTAGGACACGGACGCACAACTATGCCAACTAGAGGAGCAGGACCTGAAACCTGAAGGAGTAGCTGGCCATCCTAATCCCAATGGCTGTCAAGGTGTCAGCATCTTGCTTTTATGCCACAGGTAGCTTCCAGGAATCCTTTGGAATCCTATGTGGTCTCTCTCGATTCTCAACCCTCAAACCAATGTGATAACATTGGAGCTGCAGACTGGGCAGTAGGCTTTACCAATGTGGCTGCTATTGTAGGCCACTATAAGCTGAATATGCTGAGAATGTCAAATCAGAATTTAACTGACTTCAGCAGAAAATGTTTCCATCCGGTTAATGTACAGCTAAATCACAGAATCCCTACAGTGTGGAAGCAGGCCATTCAACCCACTAGGTCCACACCAATTATCCAAAGAGCAAACCACCCAAACCCCTCCGCCAATCCTGTAACCTTGCATTTCCCATGGCTAACCCACCAAGCTTGTATACCCCGAGACACTATGGGCAATTTAGCATGGCCAATCCACCCATGCAGACATAGGGAAAATGTGCAAACTCCACGCAGTCATTTAAGGGTGGAATTGAACTCAGGTCCCTGTGAGGAAGAAGTGCTAACCACTGAGCCACCATGCCACCCTTGTGCAGCCATGATCATTGGTACAACATCCTAGAGTTATGACCCCTAATGATTGTATCCTCGACATCTTTCAGATTCTTGCTATGTTTCAGGGATGGATACATTACAAGAAAAAGTCCTGAGAGATAAGGACTACAGTTATGGCTGATGACTCTATAATGCATCCCACTGATAGAGGTCAGTGCCAATGCAATGTAGCCCATTCTAGCACCAGGACCACCAGGACCTGACTATAGATCTCCTGACGATGTGGTTCTGATCAATCTGAGGGACCTTGCAATACAGTTTAGACAGAAAATGTGCATACTCTTTGTTACTGTGCCCTGTAAAACTGTAGCAGGCATAGACACCAAAAAGCTGGGAGGGCAGAAACAGTGTTCCAAAGAGGTAGATGAGGATATTATGGAGGACAAACATCAGCTTCACAATGCTACAGCACAGCCACGTCAGGCTCAATAAGCCAGACAGCATTTTATTGGTACTTGCTTCCAATAGATTTGAGTTTGAAGGAAGTTAACAATCATTAACTGTAAATTTGTTACTGCTCAAAATGCAAGCCGCTCCTGTTTATCCCTGGAGCAAAACGTAATTGTCTTGTTTATATTTTCTTAACATTTATTAAACAACAGAAAAGTGAACATTAACAACTGTTTGAAGGTTTTCCAACATATGCTGCTCTCACACTGAACAATGACAGGATGTACCGCAATGCAGAGTGTAATGAAAGAATAGTTCTCCCACAGTCAGGAATCTAACAGAGTGTGATGCAAAGGTTGGGTAGCCTCTGTGGCTTCATTCCCATAGCTGAAGCTACATCAGACAGGTGGTGACTTAGAGTGTCGACATATTTATGATTGTGATGCTGTATTTACAATGTAGTGTGACCAACATATAATCAGAAATTGCCGAAGCAGAAAGAACTGTTCTGAAGAAGGTTTACTGAATCCAAAACATTAACACTGCTTTCTCTCCACAGATGCTGCCAGACTTGCTGATTTTTTCCAGCAATTTCTGATTTTGTTTCTGATTTCCAGCATCTGTGTTTTTTTTTTGTGTGTGTGAAGTGCCACCTATGTGCCCCCAGAAGCTTTTATTTTTGTTTTGTTTCCCTTCTACTACCTCTAATGTAAAGGATCATTCCTGCCTGGCAGTCTTTGACCTGGTGCACAACTGACCTTTAAATGTGATACTGACGTTGGGACTCATGGAAGGTCCTTGTCACTGCAAATATTTCTGTCGCTGGTGAGTGCAAGATATCACAATGCTGGTCCCAAGCTTTCTCACACACTTGCTTCACCCCAATTTCTCTGCACTCTTGTTGTACAGCTGTTGCTGAAATCACTGATGACATTTCCAATGAATCTGTGTGGGGCCTGTCAGGAACAGAACAGGTCCTTAGTAATGGGGAACCCTCAATGTAAAACTCTGAGACTGACCGTTCATCACTGTGTTTTGCTTTAGGCCCAATTCAATAAATGCACTTGAAATTGTGCTGGTTACCGGTAGGGGTTTGAATCGAAATGGATTTGCATAATCACCAATAAAAACAAACCTACATGAAACAGTACAGTTAACACAATCACCAATATATTTCTTTTTGCATTGAAAATTTCATTGATGTAGTTGAGGTTAAAATTCTATTGCAGTTTCATTAACACTACTGAAAATGAGTTTATCAAACAAATAAGACTTTTAAAGAAATCAGAAATAATGGGAACTGCAGATGCTGGAGAATCCAAGATAACAAAGTGTGGGCTGTATGAACACAGCAGGCCCAGCAGCACCTTGTGTTCCTAAGATGCTGCTTGACCTGCTGTGTTCATCCAGCCCCACACTTTGTTATCTTTTAAGGAATCATCTGCTTTTCCAAGTGCAATAAATGATTTAAACAAACAGCTTATTAGTTTCAGTGGTGTTTGCTGGTCATATTTTTAGAAACATGAATATGCATAAATATGTAAAAACTTTCAGAATGCATCTAGGAAAACCAGCTCAACTTGTTGATCATCCTCCAATGACCACTAATAGGCTCAATCCTCAGTAATATACCTGTTCACTTCTTCAGGTGGGGCCCATGGTTAGTTTCATGTGAAGGTCTGGCAGCAGGTTAAACATTTTATAAGCCAGCATTAAAGACTGAAAACTCAACTTTTATACTTGGCATAACTGACTTTTGAAATTACCTGATCTTGTGCTCCAGGTTCAGCTAACGGTGCAGATAAAATACAAGAAACCAATGAAAATTCTTTTCTCTTTTTCAAGGCACAAATGTAATTACACACTGTTTACCACAGTATGTTCAGTGTATCAAATACTCCTACATTCAAAGGCAAAAAGTTGTAATTTTACTACTGTTGTACCAATGTAAAGATGTAATTTTACTCTCAAACATTATTCATCATTTGTATAATTATAGGTGTAGTGTCCAAGCTACAATAGAATCATTAATGTTGTTTTGTCTAATGCTCTGACACAGTCACATATAAAGAAGGTTTCTTATAAAATCCCCCAACCAATATTGGATACTTGATGATGGATTAGTAATGTATAAACAGTTCTTCATCAGCTTAAAATATTTGTAAATATTAAAATGTTTGTAAATATTATTTGCTACTTCTCAAATTTAGCCCTCTCATCTGAAGAGTTACTTCTCACTGAATGCTATTTCTCATTTCTTCTCTTCTTGAATCTTTTTCACACTTTCCCCAACTGCAACCATTCTATGCACCAGCAAAATAAATGTATCCTATTATGACAAAAACCATCCACTTTAAATCTTACCCTAATACACATTTTGTTTTTTGCTAGTTCTTGGGATGTGATGTCGCTAGGTATAGCAGTATTTGTTGCATATCACCAGTGGCCTTCAGAAGGTGATGGTGAGCTGCCTTCTTGATTCACTGCAGTCCATTTGCTGTAGCTATACCCACAGTTTCATTAGGAAGAGGCTTCCAAAATTTTGATCAGTGACATTAAAGAAATGGTAATATATTTCTAAGTCAGGATGGTGAGAGGCTTGGAAGGGAATTTGGACGTGGTGTTACCTGCTGCACTTGTCCTTCTAGTGGTTGTAATGGTAATGGGTTTTGAAGGTGCTGTGTAGGGAATCTTAGTAAATTTCTGCTGTGTATTGTGTGGATAGTACGCACTGATTCTACAGAGCGTTAACGTTGGACACTGTGAATGTTTATGGACGTGGTCATAATCAAAAGGGATGCTTCATCCTGGAAGGTGTCAAGCTTCTTGAATGTTGTTGGAGCTGTGCTCAGCTAGGGAAATGAGTATTTCATCACATGCCTGCCTTTTACTTTGTAGATCATGGACTGGCTCTGGGGAGACAACAGCTGAGTTGTTTGTTGCAAAATTCTAGCCTGTACCTTCCCTTGTTCCAATTGTCTTTATATAGCTGGTGCAGTGCAGTTTCTGGTGAATGATAATCCTCAGGATGTTGATAGTGGGGGATTCAACAATGATAATGCCACTGAATGTGAAAAGGACAGTGATTAGATTTTCTCTTAGAGATGGTCATTGTCTGGTATTTGTGTGACACAGATGCTACTTGTCATTTTCAGCCCAAAACTGGATATTGTCCAGATCTTGCTGCATTTAGCCATAGACTGCTTTAGTATCTGAGGAATTGTGAATTTTGTCAAACATTGCACAATCATCAGCGAACATCCCTCTTCTAAAATTATGATGAAGACAATGTCTTCAATGAAGCAGCTGAGGATGATTGAGCCAAGGACACACCAGACATATCCTAGTGCTTAAATGATTACCATCCAACAACCACAACCATTTTCTTCTGTGACAGATATGACTCTAACCATTATGATATGAGTATAGAATGTACCGTAATAGGAGAGTAAGTGAAGTTATAATTATGTTGAATATGTCTGTTTGTCAGTGTTTCTATAAATTATCACTGTTTTTCCCAAATGTTAGTAGTGGAACATTTAGTGGGAATTTGGTGACCATAACGTTATACTGTTCAGTTTGGCTATATATAAATCATAGAGTCATAGAGGCCTACAGTATGAAACAGGTTGTTTGGCTCAACTTACGGATGCAACCCAATTTTCACAAATTAAACAAGTTACATGTGCCTGCACTTGGCCAATATCCCTCCATACCTATCCCATCCAAGTGCCTGTCTAAACGTTTCTTAAATGATGAAATTATACTTGCTTACAGCACTACCTCTGGCAGCCTGTTCCAGGCACTCATCTCCTCCTGTGTGAAAAAATACCCCTTCAGACCCTTTTGTTTTCCTCCCCTCTCACCTTAAACCAAAGCCCTCGAGTTTTAGACACTTGTACCATTGTGAAAATCTGTTGGCTATCTATGCCTCACATGTTTTTACAGACCTCTATAAGGTCACCCCTCAGCCTCCTACGTTCCAGTTAAAAAAATCCCAGCCTTTCCTTATAATTCAAACCTTCCAGTCCAGGTACAATTCTAGCAAATCTTTTCTGCAATTTTTCTAGTTTCATAATATCCCTTCTATGATAGGGTGAGCAGAACTGCACCCAGGCTTCCAAATGCAACCTCACCATTGCCTTGTACAGCTGCAACAAGACGTCCCAACTCCTATACCCAATGCTCTGACTGATGAAAGCTAGCATGCCGAAAAGCCTTCTTCACCACCCTGTCCACCTGATTCCATATTCAAGGAGCTATTAGCCTGTACCCCTTGATTTCTTTGGTCTATGACACTCCCCAGGGCCCTGGCATTGACTGTGTAAGTTGTGCCCTGGTTTGCCTTACCAAAATGCACCACCTTGCATTTTCTTAAATTAAGAATCCATCTGCCATTCCTCAGCCCACTGGCACAGTTGATCAAGATCTCACTGCATTCTCAGGTAACCTTCCTCACTATTCACTATTCCATAAATCTTGGCATGAGCCACAAGTGACGACAACGAGTAATCCAGAATAAGTGTAATTGATTCAAAGATAGCCAGTTTCAGGGGAGGAAATTGGATCTAGCCCAAAGAAACTGGAATCAAACATTAGCAGACGAAAAATGTAATTGAGCAAAGTCTGCCTTAAGACAGTTGGATCTTATCCTTCAGGTATGTTCCTATGTCAGGTAAAATGTAGGACAAAGTCACAAAGTCAAGCACTCCCTAAATGATGAAAGGAATAAAGAGTAAGATGAAACTCAGAAAAAGATTGTGCATAATAGAGACCATGTTAATAATACAAGTGAGAAGTGGGCTGAATGTGAACAGATGTGAGGGGTAGTGAAAAAAAGTGTATGAGTAGACCCAAATAACTGGCAACCCAAATAAAAAGGAAACCAGAATTCTTCTGTTGATCTATAAGTAGTAAAATGATAATAAAAGGAATAATTCAGCTACTTCTGGGCCAAGCAGAGGATTGACCTATAAAGGCAGAAGACTTGGCTGAGATAGTATGTTAATACTTCATATCTTTCTTTACCAGGGAAGAAGATGCTGCCCTAATCATTGTGAAAGAGGAACTAATAAATAGATTAATTGGGGAGTTGGGCGGAGAAATGGCAGATGGAGTTCAATCCAGTAAAATGTGAGGTGATGTATTTTGGAAGATCCAATTCAAGATCGAACTAAACGGTAAATGGAAAAACCCTGGGGAAAATTGATGCCCAGAGACATCTGGATGTTCAGGCCCATTGTACCCTGAAAATGGCAACGCAGGTTGATAGAGTGGTCAAGAAGGTATGCAGCATGCGTTCATTCATCGGACGGGGTATTGAGTACAAGAGTTAGCAGGTCATGTTGCAGTTGTATAAGACTTTGGTTTGACAACATTTAGAGTACTGTGTACAGTTCTGGTTGCCACATTACTAAAAGAATGTGGATGCTTTGGAGAGGGTGCAGAGGAGGTTCACCAGGATGTTGCCTGGTATGGAGGGCGCTAGCTATGAAGAGAGGTTGAGTAGATTAGGATTATTTACATCAGAAAGATGGAGGTTGAGCAGAGACCTGATTGAGGTCTACAAAATCATGAGACGTATAGACAGGGTGGATAGCAAGAAGCTTTTTCCCAGAGTGGGGGACTCAATTACTAGGGGTCATAATTTCAAGGTGAGAGGGGAAAAGTTTAAGGGAGATATGCGTGGAAAGTTCTTCACGCAGAGGGCGGTGGGTGCCTGGAACGCGTTGCCAGCGGAGGTGGTAGAAGCGGACATGATAGCATCATTTAAGATGTATCTAGACAGATACATAAATGGGCAGGGAGCAGAGGGATACAGATCCTTGGAAAATAGGCAACAGGTTTAGATAGAGGATCTGGATCGGTGCAGGCTTGGAGGGCTGAAGGGCCTGTTCCTTTGCTGTAATTTTATTTGTTCTTTGTAATTAAGTCACTGGATGGGTCACTTGATTTATTAACATGATATTAGGAAGGCTGATTATACACAAATTTTAAATTAAAAATATCTTCTAATCAATTTGTTTGGAGATATTAATTGAGACATTTTCAGAAGTAGGGACATTACTTCTGTTCCACAAGAGCCTTAAAATTCAACTTAAAAGTCACCACGACAAATCAGGTACATCTAACAATATTAAGCTAACTAAGGGTGGAAAGCACATGGGAGCTGACTCTAATCTTCCAATCACTTTTAAATGCAAGGACGGTGCCAGATGCAGAATGCAGAATTGCAAATGTTAAACTCTCGTTCAAAAAGAGGTATGAGGATAAATCAAGCAACTCCAGTCAGTTTAACGTTAGTGGTGGGAAAGCTCTTGCAAGTGATAATCCCTTACAAAATTAACAGTTATTTGGACAAATATGGACTAACTAATGAAAGCCAACATGGATTTGTTAAGGGAAAATCATGTTTAATTAATTTGATAGAATTTTTCAGTGAGGTAATACAGAGCACTGATGAGGTTAATATGTTTGACGTGGCTTACATGGAAATTCAGAAAGTTTTTGCTGGAAGTGCCACATTAAAACACAGAATAAAAGTAGAAGTAGACCTTTGAGAGCACTATTCTTTTCAAAACGATCATACCTAATCCGATTGTGACCTCAGCTCCACATTTCTGCCCACTCCTGATAACCTTTGTCTTCCTTGTTGGTCGAGAATCTATCCAGCTCTGTCTTAAAAATAACTGGCTTGCAGCTACATCAAAGCCAACAGAATAAAAGGCACAGGGATGGATTTGGCAGTCAACATGGATTCTGAATTGGCTAAGTAACTGGGAAGAGAGATTAGCACTGAACATTTTATTTGGACTGGGAAAGAATAAACAAAGGAATGCCAAACTATCAGCATAAGGACTACTGTTTAAATTTATAAATTAACTTAGATGTATAGTGCATATCTTTGACATTTGCAGATTACTCAAAACCTGATAGTATTGTCAGTTATGGGTAGGATAATAATGACTTCAAGAGGACAGAGACAGGCTGGCCAAAAGGCAAATTGAACCGAAAGCAGTGGCATATGAATTGATATATGTTGTTTGGAAGAATGACAATTGGCAAAAGACAATATAGGATATTATTCTTAAGGGGGTGCAAGAGCACAGGTGCATGTGCACAAATGGTTGAAGGTGACAGAGTAGGCTGAGTAATTGGAAAACAATGTATTTAGTATAACAAAGTGTGAAGCTGGATGAACACAGCAGGCCAAGCAGCATCTCAGGAGCACAAAAGCTTTCTGATGAAGGGTCTAGGCCCGAAACGTCAGCTTTTGTGCTCCTGAGATGCTGCTTGGTCTGCTGTGTTCATCCAGCTCCATACTTTGTTATCTTGGATTCTCCAGCATCTGCAGTTCCCATTATCACTATAAACATACTAATACTTGATTGAATGCAAACCAGATTAAGAACTCCTTAAATTCTCCCCAAATCCTGTTAGCATAGGTTAACTAAACTTGTCTAATGTACTGAGCCAATTTAGGCGTACACCTGAGAAATTAGATATAGACTTCCAGATTTGGTCATTGTTTGGTAATAAATCAGCTGATCTCAGCTGGAACAGTATTTATCCCATTACAGTTACCCACAATGCCTTAGTACCACAGAGCAGAGAAATTGGCCAATTTAATTGCTTCAAATTATAGATGATTGACTCCTACTGGAAAATGTACAAGCAACTACTTCAGATTAAGATGGAATAGGTCTCAGCTGCAACTTTGTGTATGTTGAATCACAGCCCAACATTCAATGTCTGAGCATAAAGAACTAACATCTAAGTGAAGCAGTGAAGGCTTGGTAACACCTAGGAAACTGCATTTCAGTAACAGACAGCGGTTGAAGGAACCAGTAGACAAAATTGGAGAAAATAATCTCTCAGGATGAACTGATCCATATTCATTCACTTCTGCTACACAAATTAGGTCAGAGTACTGCAATGGTTTGCAAAGCTATATATTTTTAAATTCTGTGCCAGGTTCTGGGCAAAATTATTATTGCTAGTTCACATATGCAGGCGTAAATGACGTCAAAATATTAATCAACTGTAAAATTGTTCAGAAAAATAAGATTCCCCTAATACTGATGTATATCAACAATTTATTTTCGGAACCTCATTTACCTAACTTCAGCATATGACTTGCTCAACAATACTATGTGAGATTACATCTATCGTGATTACCAACAATTTATTAACTTATATTCTTCGGATAGTAAGTAATTAATTGATCCTCGCATTCAGTATTTCAGATCTATGCTTGAAAATTGTTCACAGGTTGTTGTAATCTTTTATTGGTGTAAACGTAAACTGATTTTCATATCCTCAGGTATTTTTAGAGCCATCATACTTTCTGATGGCATCCATATCAATTTTACTATTACTATTCTAACCTCTCAAAACATCATGAATCTGC
Source organism: Stegostoma tigrinum (assembly GCF_030684315.1). Lineage (NCBI taxonomy): Eukaryota > Metazoa > Chordata > Chondrichthyes > Orectolobiformes > Stegostomatidae > Stegostoma > Stegostoma tigrinum. The sequence continues at coordinate 47,785,009 of NC_081372.1, read as the reverse complement.
TCTTGGTGTTTAGCTGTTTCAAATCAATAAAAATAGCACAATGTTCAAAGTGAAGGCTCAGTAAAACTTCAGACTACAGGTCAGAGGTATTTGTGGTTGCTCAAGGGGATACATTTTCCGCTCTCAACCATTGACGGATGACTAAGAAAAATGCTCTGTGGTATATTTTTTCTAAAAAGAAGGCATACTGTCAGTAATTATTTTCAAAAATGAACAGTCAACAAATCATGAGCAACAGCTGTCCTTTGGGTAAAAGATGGCATCTACTCAAGATCACAAGTTCTTGCCTTGAGCCTTCATAGGGCTGAACAGGACAGTTGCCAACCCATAGATCTTTGGGTTTATGGGGCAGAACATAGTGTAAGATGATGGAATCTGGAGTGGACCATTTGCTTCCTTTTCTTTCCTTCTCTGCCAGCCTCCCTCCCTCATCATTATGGTGCCGGGACTCAGAGCATGATGCAGCATGGCGGACCAGTTGCCTCCATGTTGAGCAATTGGTAGCAAGCTCCTCCCAATCATTACTGTTAACGCTGTCATGCTTCAAAAAGACCGTGAAAGTGTCTTTGTGTTTTTTCTTTCATCCTACCCTACAAAATTAGTCAAGAGTTGAGAGAGCAGAATTTGCAGAGAGAGATTGTATTCAAGTACATGAACACATTGTTCAGCCAATCAAAGCTGACTTTTCTAGGGATACTGGGAACTGCAGATGCTGGAGAATCCAAGATAACAAAATGTGGGGCTGGATGAACACAGCAGGCCCAGCAGCATCTTAGGAGCACAAAAGATGATGTTTCGGGCCTAGACCCTTCATCATAGAACATAGAACATAGAACAGTACAGCACAGAACAGGCCCTTCAGCCCACGATGTTGTGCCGACCATTGATCCTCATGTATGCACCCTCAAATTTCTGTGACCATACGCATGTCCAGCAGTCTCTTAAATGACCCCAATGACCTTGCTTCCACAGCTGCTGCTGGCAACGCATTCCATGCTCTCACAACTCTCTGTGTAAAAAACCCGCCTCTGACATCCCCTCTATACTTTCCTCCAACCAGCTTAAAACTATGACCCCTCATGCTAGCCATTTCTGCCCTGGGAAATAGTCTCTGGCTATCAACTCTATCTATGCCTCTCATTATCTTGTATACCTCAATTAGGTCCCCTCTCCTCCTCCTTTTCTCCAATGAAAAGAGACTGAGCTCAGTCAACCTCTCTTCATAAGATAAGCCCTCCAGTCCAGGCAGCATCCTGGTAAACCTCCTCTGAACCCTCTCCAAAGCATCCACATCTTTCCTATAATACGGCAACCAGAACTGGACGCAGTATTCCAAGTGTGGTCTAACCAAAGTTTTATAGAGCTGCAACAAGATCTCACAACTCTTAAACTCAATCCCCCTGTTAATGAAAGCCAAAACACCATATGCTTTCTTAACAACCCTGTCCACTTGGGTGGCCATTTTAAGGGATCTATGTATCTGCACACCAAGATCCCTCTGTTCCTCCACACTGCCAAGAATCCTATCCTTAATCCTGTACTCAGCTTTCAAATTCGACCTTCCAAAATGCATCACCTCGCATTTATCCAGGTTGAACTCCATCTGCCAACTCTCAGCCCATCTCTGCATCCTGTCAATGTCCCGCTGCAGCCTACAACAGCCCTCTATACTGTCAACGACACCTCCGACCTTTGTGTCGTCTGCAAACTTGCTGACCCATCCTTCAATCCCCTCATCCAAGTCATTAATAAAAATTACAAACAGTCGAGGCCCAAGGACAGAGCCCTGTGGAACCCCACTCACCACTGACTTCCAGGCAGAATATTTTCCTTTTACTACCACTCGCTGCCTTCTGTTGGCCAGCCAATTCTGTATCCAGACAGCTAAGTTCCCCTGTATCCCATTCCTCCTGACCTTCTGAATGAGCCTACCATGGGGAACCTTATCAAATGCCTTACTGAAGTCCATATACACCACATCCACAGCTCGACCCTCATCAACTTTTCTAGTCAAATCCTCAAAAAACTCGATAAGGTTTGTGAGGCATGACCTACCCCTCACAAAGCCGTGTTGACTGTATTTGATCAAGCCATACTCTTCCAGATGGTCATAAATCCTATCCCTCAGAATCCTTTCTAATGCCTTGCAGACGACAGACGTGAGACTTACTGGTCTGTAATTGCCGGGGATTTCCCTATTTCCTTTCTTGAAGAGAGGAATTACATTTGCCTCTCTCCAGTCCTCAGGTACGACTCCAGTGGAGAGCGAGGATGCAAAGATCTTCGCAAGTGGCGAAGCAATTGCATTTCTCGCTTCCCAAAGCAGCCGAGGACAAATCTGGTCCGGGCCTGGCGACTTGTCAATCTTAATGTTTGACAAAATTTTCAGCACATCAGCTTCCTCTATCTCTATCCATTCCAGCATGCACACCTGCTCTTCAAAGGTTTCATTCACTACAAAGTTTGTTTCTTTCGTAAAGACAGAAGCAAATAACTCATTTAGGGCTTCCCCTACCTCCTCAGACTCCCCACACAAGTTCCCTATGCTATCCCTGATCGGCCCTACTCTTTCTTTGACCATTCTCTTATTCCTCACATAAGTGTAAAATGCCTTTGTGTTTTCCCTAATTCGTTCTGCCAAGCCTTTCTCGTGCCCCCTCCTGGCTCTCCTCAGGCCATTTTTGAGGTCCTTCCTTGCCTGCGTGTAATCCTCTCTAGCTGAACTTGACCCTAGCTTCCTCCACCTTACGTAATCTACCTTCTTCCTTTTCACAAGAAGCTCCACCGCTCTCGTCATCCAAGGTTCCTTTATCTTACCCCTTCATGCCTGTCTCAGAGGGACATATTTACTCATCACTTGCAACAACTGTTCCTTAAACAGTCTCCACATGTCTATAGTTCCCTTACCATGGAACAATTGCTCCCAGTCCATGCTTCCTAACTCATGTCTAATCGCGTCATAGTTTCCTCTTCCCCAATTAAATACCTCCCATTTTGCCTAATCCTCTCCTTCTCCACAGCTATGTAGAATGTGAGGCAGTTATGGTCAATATCACCAAAATGGTCTCCCACCACAAGATCTGATACCTGCCCCGGCTCGTTTCCGAGCACCAAGTCTAGAATGGCCTCTCCCCTCATTGGCCTGTCAACGTACTGCGTTAGGAAACCCTCCTGAACACACCTTACAAAAACAGCTCCATTCAAATCTTCTGCTCGAAGGAGGTTCCAGTCAATATTAGGAAAGTTAAAGTCACCCATTACAACAACCCTACTGCGTCCACACTTTTCCAAAATCTGTCGACTTATGCTTTCTTCAATCTCCCTGCTGCTATTGGGGGGCCTGTAGTAAACCCCTAACGAGGTGACTACTCCCTTGCTGTTCCTAATTTCCACCCACACTGACTCGGTCGGCCGATCTTCCTTGACGATGGAAGCTTCTGTAGCTGTGATACCCTCTCTGATTAGTAGAGCTACACCCCCTCCTCTTTTTCCCCCCCTCCCTATTCTTTTTAAATGTTCTAAACCCTGGAACATCCAGCAACCATTCCTGCCCATGAGAAACCCATGTCTCTGTTATGGCTACAACATCATAGCACCAGGTACTGATCCATGCTCTAAGTTCATTACTTTTATTCCTGATACTCCTTGCATTAAAGCAAACACACTTTAACTGATCCCTTGGTTCCTTCCCAGGAAAATCCTTCCCACTAGCTGGTCTACCTCTTGCTACTGACTCACCTGCATCAACTTTCACCTCTGGTATACAGCTCAGGTTCCCACCCCGCTGCCATAATAGTTTAAACCCTCTCGAACTGCTCGAGCAAACCTTCCACCCAGGACATTGGTCCCTCTCCATTTCAGATGCAACCCGTCCATCCTGTACAGGCCCCACCTTCCCCAGAAGGCATCCCAATTATCTACATATCTGAAGCTCTCCCTCCTACACCAGCTGCGTAGCCACGTGTTAAGCTGCGCCCGCTCCCTGTTCCTCGCCTCGCTATCTCGTGGCACCGGTAGTAAACCAGAGAACACTACTCTGTTCGTCCTGCTCTGCAGCTTCCATCCTAACTCCCTGAAATCACTTTTTATATCCTCAATCCTATTTCTGGCTATATCATTAGTGCCAATATGTAACACGATTTCTGGCTGTTCGCCCTCCCCTTTTAGAACCTTATACACCCGATCGGAGACGTCCCGGACCCTGGCACCAGGGAGGCAACATTCCTTCCGGGAATCCCGATCCTGACCACAAAATCGCCTGTCGATTCCCCTAACTATCGAGTCCCCTACCACGAGTACTTTTCTATTCTGCCCGCTTCCCTTCTTTGCCACAGTGTCAGGCTCAGTGCCAGAGAACTGACTACTATGGCTTTCCTCTGGTAGGTCATCCCCCCAAGCAGTATCCAAAACGGTATACTTATCAGAAAAGGCTTTTTGTTGATTTGTAGGATAGGACGAAAGAAAAAACACAAAGACACTTTCACGGTCTTTTTGAAGCATGACAGCATTAACAGTAATGATTGGGAGGAGCGTGCTACCAATTGCTCAACATGGAGGCAACTGGTCCACCATGCTGCATCATGCTTTGAGTCCCGGCACCATAATGATGAGGGAGGGAGGCTTTTCTGATGAAGGGCTGGGCCCGAAACATCAGCTTTCTGCTCCTAAGATGCTGCTTGGCCTGCTGCGTTCATTCAGCTTCACACTTTGTTATCCTGATTTTTCTAGGACCTGGTTCAGGAAGGACATTTAAATTTGTTCCACAATTTCTTCATTCAGGCTTGAGGGTGCTGTGGAAATATTGCTGGCACATTTTCTCCAGCTTGCTTATGAATTACTGTTACGTGATGTTATGCACTCGATCAGAGCCCCTCAAAATATTTTAAGAAAGTAGCCTAGACCCTAACTTTTTCTAACTTTCTAGGTAGATTTGAAGTGGCTGTTCTAGATGTGATGCAGATGGTCAAACCATTCAGCATAAAGCAAAATGCAATTTTTTTTAACACTACAGTACCTATTACTAATTAACTGTTTTAATATAGCAACATCCCATAAACACACCCCTTGGCAAAAAGATAAATCCAGACATAGTCTCTTACTAGATAACGAAGTGTGAAGCTGGATGAACACAGCAGGCCAGGCAGCATCTCAGGAGCACAAAAGCTGACGTTTCGGGCCTAGACCCTTCATCAGAGGTTCTTACATGCAGTTTCCCAATCCAGGAGAGAACAATGTCAGGGGAGGTTTCAGGAAAAGTCACAGTTAGGAATCATTTTACTGAAGCTTGCAACCCAAATAGCTTCCAACTGCTATACTGAAAAAAAAACTAGAAAGCTTAATTTGGGAGAACTGGCCACTCCCCTACCATTGTTATATCTGCTTTAAAAAAAACTAAAGACATTTTAAATTATTGGCTTAGGCCAGCTCCACAGCTGCTTTAGTACCTCTGTCTTTATAACCTCTCTTCAAAAAAACCCAAGACAAAACAAACTTTTGATGTGACGTCATCATCACAATAGTCTAAAGTCTTTCTGCAGTACAGGCAATTGCTCTGGACTCTAGAATCTCTATTGACTCTATTGACATACCTTCACTCACTGCTGCAGTCTGTAGAACAGTGAGGTCGTACACCTGGTCTGGTGTTTCATCTCCTTATAAGTAGCAGCCTTTTGAGGGAGGTAGCTGCCAATGTTTGGGAAGTGTTCAGCCTATTCGAGAGACTTTACTTCAACTTATACACAAGTGGAATGTTTGGCAGAATTTTGTTCTGACAACATTCAAGGATAGAATGAGTTTCATTTACACAGAATTGCAGAAAATATAGGATAGAAATAATTTATTCTTTGGACATGGTAAATGTGAGGTGTATTTTGAGTGTTTAATATATTCTGCTGGATAGTCAAATGTATTGATTAAAATGGAGCTATCAGGCAGGAAATATTCCACATGGTCAATTTAACACTACCTGCTAAACACTACCTCCCAAGATCAATTTCTATCCCATTTAGTTTTGCTTAGTTTTCCTATGTCTACTTCTGAAGATCTTATCAATGCGTAAAAATGGATATCATTGTTATGAAGTTAGCCTGGAAGGTTCATTGTGATTGATTACCAGGCAATTGAATTCACAAAGTTGATATGACAAGATTTTCTAAAGCACCTTGGGTCAGATCATCTCCTGTTGTGATATCAGATATAAAAATGAAGGACAACACGGCAGGAAATAGACGATCATTGGTTATATTTTGCAATCAGCAGAGAAAAAAACTGTGCTCCACAGTGACATCAAAGTCTTTTGCAATTTCTCTGGTAAGAATTTTACCTCTATCATGCATTAGAAGCTAACATGTCACCTTTATTGTGTATTAGAAGCAGAAATTTACAAAATGTTTATGTTTTAAAATGTTTCCTGTATTTAAGTTGAAATGGAACATTCTGAAAAGCAAGAAGGTGAGATCATACTAAAAACCTCCAGTTGGAGACAGGCCCATGTGTTCTGGTTGCTGCGGCATTGGAAAATCAAATAGAACTCTTGTGAAATATCAACTAACAGTTTTCAGACATTTATCATGCAACATCATAGTGAGAGAGAGACAGACAAAGAGATACTGCTGTAGAAAGACGATGCAATTACTTCTGTTAAGAAACTGAAGGATTATTTTGTACCAGAAACTGTGCAGGTTTTTCTTTCCCTTTGTAAGTAATGAGATACAGCAGGTGCAGGTCTTGGAGATGCCAAGAATAGGGAGGCATCAAGGTGAACCTTGATATTGAAAATTAGAACTGTAAGACCTTGGCTGTGTGGAGCATTTTTTTTGAAGGATACTGTAGTTTTTAACCTCACGTGGCAGTGTGAGGCTATTGTAGAGCTATGAGTTGCTTTGGTCTTGTTTTTGCAATGCTACACATCTGTCCAGAACTACAGTGCACAGTGAGGGATTTTATAGGACCAATCTCAATTGTGTTAATGCAAAAAAAACATTTTCTTTAGTTAGATGTATAGTTGCCCATTACTTAATGTTAGATGCATCTTGATTTAATCTTATTGGTTGCAGTTAAATTGTTAAGATATGAGGTTGCGTGTGTTTTTTTAAGTATTTATTCATTCATGGGATGTGCGTGTCGCTGACTGGACCAGCAAATATTGTGGTAGTTGCTTTTGAGAATGCGACGATGAGCTACTTTGAACTGCTGCAGTCCACGTGCTGTAGATACACTCATAGTGTGATTAGGAGGGGAATTCCAGTCAACTAATCTCGGTAACTTCTCTCAATTACTGACAACTTCAATGTCGTTGTCACTGTAGGCATGATAACCAATGGTCCTGCAAGTGATTGAAGTTGTTATTACTGGATAATCCTGGCATTGAGTTGTCCAAGAAACCAATGACCTTAAAAGATTCTCACAGACATGCCTAGTGCATAACAGGAAACATAATAAAATCTCTTTTAAAAATGGGCTCATAGAATGAATTGAAGCTTGAAACACACACATGGGGTGAAAGTGGAAGCCAAAATATTCTGAAAAATTGGTTTAAGTAAATAAATAGCTTTAAAATCTGCGAATTATTTATTGAACAGCTCTCCGCAACTATATTATTTACCCAACGTTAGTTGTACGGTTCATGAAATTTTGGAAATCACACTACTGTTAACAACCGGGTCACACGTGAGTGGAGAATGTACAGCCTTATTACAGAGGTTTGGATTACAGTGTGTTAAGTCTTGAGTACTTTCGGAATTCAAGTCCCCTTTTTAAGTCTGCCTCCTTGTGGAGTGGTCAAGGAATAGCAGACACCTAAATGCCACGATTCCCGAGAACAGGACGAAGGGAACGTGGCCTCACAGAACCTGTACTGCAATGATGTTAATTTAACTCCAATACATACTCCCATAATTGGCTTCACGTTGGGACACACGCCGGATGATGGAATGGTCCCAACAGCGTTAATAAAGATTTAGATAACCTGCGTGGCAAAATTAATAGTGCTAGCCCTAACATGTTGTAAGGTCACAAACGGGAAATGTGAAAAGAAATCAAAATTGGAATGTTGTGGGACCACCATAAATGAAGGGGATGGAGTAGGTATGCGAATTCGGCTACAAAATTTACGGAAAGGTTCCTAAGCATTTTGTTAACAATGGTTTCGATGATTGCGCTTGAGTCTGTATCCCCACGTTACGTTCCCTCCTGTTCAGACTCTAGGTCTCGCAACGGTCCGAACGAGTCCATTCACTTGTGTAAAACAGGGCAGTGATCGCCAGGCACTGCGTTTGGTGTACTGTCGAGAGTGTCGCATAGTTGAGAGAAATCTCATAACTCAGTGTCACTACCCAGATCTCTTCCACATCAAACATATAACCTAACGGCAATTTATCTATTGCCAGCTTTGACTCCAGCAATAAATGACGTCTGCGCTTTAATTACCAAAGCCCTGTCTTGTGCTCTCTGTGGTAGTATTGGGAACATGTCTGACAAATGAAAGTTGCGCTTGAAAAATCAATTGGAGAGCGATACCAGCTGCTGCTTAGACGAAACAACGCGAAGAATGATTTGCATATTTTACTTTTGAAGAGCGGAAATTCTATTATCACTGTACATGCAGCGCTATCTTCGTTGCAGGACACGACAGAAAACTTAAATGTTCGCTTGGATTAAATTCCCCTTCGATTTAAAACACTCAATCTCATACCAGGCACCGTGGGGCGCTCCGGAGCCGGCTAACGCTCTGGACAGCTACATGAACCTTTCTAGAGCAGGGAAGATTAAGGCTAGAGTTAATGTGTTCAAAATGATATTGGAGTAAGCCAGCAGAAACAGCTTGTTCTGGCAGAAAGATCAGCAGGCAGACGGCAAGGATTCAAGTTGTTTGGCAAAACCAAAAACCAGAGAGAATGGCCATTTCAGCAGCAAGTAATTAGAATGGCGAACGCAGTGCCCTAAAGAGTCGCTGACGGTAGAATCTGCGGCAACTTCCCAAAGGAACTTATACTTGCGGGAGCAGGGGAATCCAGTTGGAGAGGAAAGTGGAGGGTGCGCGAATTTAGTAGTCTTTCGCAGAGGTGGTATAGGCTTGATGGGCCAAATAGTGTCCTCCTCCTGTAATTGGATGATTTTGTACCTCAGGGTTGCTCGGTCCTAATAGTTGTTTAGCAAGAAGTTTTAGGCGTGGTCTGACAAGTGATTAATATGGGATAGTTAACGGTTGGACCGTTGCCTTGACAGAGCACATGCGCGCTGTTTATATGGGAACCAGTCGAGGCGGGTTTCACCATCTCCTCCTCCAACGCAAACGAATATCTAAGAGGATCTCGGGTCAACTGAAGTGGGCCCGCTTACGCATCCTGTCTCGGTATCTGGGCTACACTGACTTGGGTGCAGGGGGCCCACCTCTGAGAATCCGGGCTTGAATACAATCCTTAACCAGGCATTTCCTTCAGATCGGGACGAAAGGATAGCTCCAGATTTTCAACTTTATTTCAAGCATACATTTAAAAGAAAGATGTTCACGTAGCACGCCCGAAACGAAAAGCATTGAGATGGATCTGAAATGAACACGATTCGAGTTAGATCGTTTTTACTGAATGATTGCGGGTGGTAGTTGGGTTAGGGGTGAGTGGTGCTGTCGGTTTTGTGAGCTGGAACTTGTTAGCAAACCCAATGACAATAAGAATCGATTGAAATACATGACTGGCTTGAGATCATTTGGTTTAGGGCCGGTTCTGATAGAAAGGCACCGAAGTGAACGCTTTGATTGCTGCATTAAAGAAAGCTTGGCATTTGGTATCGATGACCGAGAAAGAGAAAGCCTTGTTCCCGGAATAGTGTAGATAGCTTCTCAACACAGCAGCGATTAGCACACACTAGCTGAATGCGCAGGAGCACTGCAACCCCATGATTAAACCCCATGACTTAAATAACATTCAGAAATTACACAATTCAACAACGCAAGTACATATATATTTGTGCGTTCGTGCGCGCCTCCACTTCAGTACAGCGGGTTGCTTCTGCTATTTAAAACACAGCCCAGCGGTGCTTCCGGTGTGGTGGGAGCTGTCCATCACTCTGGTGCTGAAACCAAACTCTCACCCGGGAGATGTCGAATGCACCTCGTTGGAAATACATCGCGGCCAACAGCCCTGAAGGAGGCATTAGTTCCTCTCTTGTTACTCGGGCCTGTCTCATTTATGCAACTCGGAGTACCAGCAGTTGTTGAAAGTGTCAGCTCTGACCTGTGTTTCGCTTGTAAAGTAACAAGGTCTCGAGATGCTTTCATATTATTGCCAAGCATTTGGCCGACGGTCGTTTCATTAAAATGCAAAAACCCTAATTGGTATATGTTATGAACAGAGTCATTATAATTGTTATTGTTAACTCTGATAATCATTCTCATTAAGTTAATTGTAATGTTGATGTGCTCGAAGCACAATCTACGGTGCCATTACTGATCTCTGCCCCCTTCAAAAAGAAGGTAGATTTAGGTGACGGATCTAGGGCGGCACGGTGGCTCAGTGGTTAGCACTGCAGCCTCACAGCGCCAGGGACCCAGGTTCGATTCCAGCCTCGGGTAACTGCCTGTGTGGAGTTTGCACATTCTCCCTGTGTCTGCGTGGGTTTCCTCCGGGTGCTCCGGTTTCCTCCCACAGTCCAAAGATGTGCAGCCTAGGTGGATCGGCCATGCTAAATTTCCCTTAGTGTTCAGGGGTGTGTGGGTTATAGGGGGTCTGGGTGGGATGCTCCAAGGGGCGGTGTGGACTTGTTGGGCTGAAGGGCCTGTTCCACACTGTAGGGAATCTAATCTAATCTAAACAAAAGTCCCTTGGTAGTGTAGGACTCGAATAGTGCTGAAAATATTGCTGACATGTTGTTAACGCTTTTGGAGCTGCACTAACAAGACAAATGCAAGACTGTCAAATTTTAATCCATTACTATATTGTATGCTACGAGACAAAAGGGATGTCAAATCGACTCACATTAGCTGAGGCATTGCTATGAAGTGAACAATTGGCAAATATAATTGTCCCAAGCTACTGGGGTCATTCAAAAAAGGAACAAATTTTGAACACATTTATTTCATTAGCACAGAATACATCCCAGCCCATTGAATGTGCAATGCCTCCAGGGCTGTAAGTGAGTCACATTACCAGCTCAGCGGATTGACTTAAGTGAGTTATTAGTATTGCGAAGAATACTCCCAAGATCGCTCAGCAAGTGCTGCCCTTATTATGGGATCAGATTTAATGGTTGATATTTTTCTTTGAGTTTTGCAACCCTGTACTTATCATGAAGAATTGAGGAAATGTTCTGTTTGTTTGATTGATCCGTCAATTACCAGGACAATAAGTCTATATTGCTGGTATCACATGGGCACTGCAAATCCTCCATGAGGTTGCCCAATTCTGAGGAAGGCATTACTACTTTCCGGATTGATGTCAAAACCCTGTACCACGGCTGTAGCCATGGTCCAGTAGCAGTGTGATTATGTTTGTGATACTGTCCCGATCCTGGTGCCTTTTGAAATCAAAAAATAACGTGGATTACATGTCTCCCGTCAAATCGAGACAACTTGCACACACGTGGCAAATATAATTACTCTGGCAGCATTGACATTGAACTTTTCTGTGGGGCCTCCTACATCCAGGCCGCCCCTCCACGGATCCCCTCCTACACCAGCCCGCTCCCCTAAGACGTTGCTGTTCTCACCCTCATTGGTCTGAGAGACGATAAAAGCAAAAAGAATCACAGCGAATGGTAGAAGTGTAACTGAAAATGTAACTTTGACAAAAGGATTCTTCCCCTGAAAAGTAAGTTTGCTGTGCGACCGTTTGTGAAGGACGGTGTGAGGAACCGACAGGGAAACGTTGTTTTCCCCGCACGGCAACAGCGAGCAGCTAGAGTCGAGCAATCGTAATATTTACGATTGCTTTATGGAGAAAGCATACGTGTCACCAAGTAACAATTAGGCAAGCTTTTTTTTGTTATTGCGCATAAATTGGCCAGACTGTGAATATGCATAAAATTTCATTTCCTATTTTATCTTACAACCTGTATAATACTCCAATTCCACACGTACTACTTTGCAGGATATGTAACTGCGGTCAGTGGTAGCAGCCTCCCTTCTGAATCGTGTCATTCTGGGTTTAAGCCTCGCTCCGAATACAACAGCCCATCATCTAAAACTGACCATTCACCATAGGACTCAGAGTGCAGCACTCGGCACAGTCTTTTGGATCTTTGCGAGGCCTGTTTCTTCTTATTTGAATGTGACAAGCAATAACTCAAAGAATAATTGAGTTATCTCATTAACCCAACCAATAATTATCCCTCCCATAAATAACACCTCTTATGGGATAATAAAAGCTAAATACAGCAGATACTGGAGATTGGGAACAAAAACGGAAATTGCTGGAAAAACTCATCGGGCCTGGCAGCATCAGTGGAGAGAGGAAACAGACGGACTTCAAACTGAAAGCTGAGCTGTATTGAGCAGGAACGAGCTACTACACTCCTTAGTTAATACAATGTGGAGCTGAAGGAACATAGCAGGTCAGGCAGCATCAAAGGAGCAGGAAAATCGACGTTTCAGATCGGGATCCTGCATCAAGACTGCATTCCTAAGAGCGCTTTGGAGAGTTCCTAGGTCCCGAGGCGCATTGTATACGGTAAATTCAAAACCCACTTTAAAAAAACAAACCAAAGACCTGTGGGTGCAGAAATAATCAGAAATACAAATAAAAATCGTTGGGAAAACTCAGCGGGTCTATCAAGATCTGTGGAAAGAAAGTGATGTTAACGCTTCGGGTCCAGTGACTCTTCTTCAGGACTATGAATAAATGTTTCATTTCCATTATGCCAATGGTCTGATAGCAGCTGGAAACCAAGTGTAAGTCTTACCAAACCAAAATAACACTGCACTATAAGCAGGCTTCCCATTTTCCTACCGGGGGGGGTTACTCACTGCCTCCTGTTGGGGACGGATTCCATTGCAAGATTTAGGATTTTAGATAGATTTGGTTTATTTTATAGTTGGTCTATCTCACAGTTCTTCGCATCTCCAAAAGCTGATCAGCCAGCTGGCGCCTATGACCAGTCTAGGCTTTGGTGCATTGATAAGGAAGATTATCTGAACCGAGAGAGGATAATTTCATAACCAGGTCCGCACTCTTTCAGGTCCACTCAAACTAGCTATTTTGACCATCCTTGACTATCAAATGCCACCTTTGAATTGTCGAGGATTGAATGAGTGGCTTGTTGCATTCCAGAGTTAGGTGTTAGTAATGGAGGTCTATCTTAGGAGGGGCTGCAATCTTCAAAAGTTTGTTCTTGTCAACATTGCCTCTGAAGTTCGCTCAAAAAAACCCAAGCTAGCGTGGATACGTGCGCGCGGTGATGAGGCGCCCCCGTGCTCAGCACCGCTCTGTTCTGTCCGTCTCCTCCGCCCTGAGCTGAAGTACCGCAGAGGCAGCAGCTTCGAGAGATCAGCTCGGTTCCAGATTGTCTGAGCGATCGAGCTGACTGAGCGGAGATTTCCTCAGGATCCGAGCGAGACCGGACTTCCAACTCACAAACCGACTGATGTGAGAAACACAGCGGTGCAGACAAAATGGGGATATTTGGACTGACAGTGGGAGCTTTGCATTACCTGGGGCTCTATGTGCAACTCTGTGCGTGTTCACAAGGTGAGGATCAGCAGTTGGCTATTCCGATAGAGCAGGTTCAATTCAAGCAACCGCGAAGGGTACCTTTGCACTTAGAATTAGAAGGCGCGGGCATCGGTCTTTCGTGGTGTTCATTGTCCTCAAAACGTAATGCTAATTGAAGTTTTGTCTGATACATTTGTACATCATGAATTGAAGCAGAATGTATGATAACAATTGAAGAATATTCCTGTATGGCACGATTTATTTATATATTTATTGATAGGAAGCTATGTTTCAGATTACAAGGTAGGTGAAAGTCTGGATTGAGGCTACATTCCACATTGGCATTATCTTATAATTGCTGTCTTCCATCAGACAGGAAACTGAGTAATAAAATCAAATGTTGGATGTTATTCAGGATTAAAACTTCCTGCTTCCTTTAGAATTTTAGCACAGGCTGTGGTAAGAATGCAAACTGTGGAATATCGATAATTTATGAACAACATTCCTAACATCCTGATATGCGTGTGTGTGGGCTGCCTCTATCCCACCCTGTAGTTCTGTTATACAAGGTATTTTGTGTATTTTGAAAGATGATTAACCCTTTTCAAACCAGTGAAGCATTTGGTACAATGTGTGAATAATACCACTTTCTGTAGTTTACGGTAAATAGCCAACGGACTCACTACTTGTTTGATGTTTTGCCTTTGTGATAATTAAAGTTTAGGAATATTAATTCAGCAAACACAAAAAAACCCACAATGTATCATTTCCTTGGAACAGAAGAACATTATAAGTGGTTTGTATATAATAGGTGTAATTGCATTCCTTCCGGTCAGAACTGATATAATCAGCAAGTATTGGTTTGCTCATAACAGTATTTTCTTGAGATTGTTGTGCTCATTGTACCAAATCTGTTGCTTTTAGTAAAATAAAAACTTTGCCTGAGTTGTCTAAGCTTTAACAGACTTTAGCTCTGCATTTTCTTTTCTACTTGCATCACTGAATCTTTATTTTAAAGAACTGTGGCTGTGTACTGGATCTTTCAGTTTGAATGATGAATTCTGAAGGCATTAACATCGTCAACTCTACAATGCAGTGTTGTGATATTGTTCAGTTACCAATTGCTAGCATGACTAAACATTAAAAATCAAAACTAACAGAAACAAGTTTGTAAAATCCAAAGATCCCAAATAAATGTATTTCAGTTAGTTCAACACATAACATTGGAAGTTTAATATAACAGATATGAAGATCTATTCACAACACTACCACAGCATATAATCATAGCTGTACCAAGGAAGAAGGCTCTTAAGGCGGAAAATAGCCTTGCAATGTTGGAATTGTTTCAGCTGAATGTGGTGACTCATAACCAACAGAATTCAGACTAGTATTGATGTTTGTTTTGAATGATTTCTGTGGGTTATTACTGACAATAAAATCTGTTTTTGTTAGATAAGCTTTCTAAGGTAATGTAACCAGTACAGAGCTCTTCAGATTACTGCTAGGAACTTTTATGTTTATGGAGTGACAATATAACAAAGAAACATCTGTTCAAAACTGTTAGAATTAGCACAAAGTAAAGTAGTTTCCTTAGGAAATAATACGTTACACTAAAAACTGGAACAATCAACTGGAGCATGGAAATTCACTATCTACACTTAAGAGCTACATTTAAGTGTTATAATGATTCTAATCTGTGCAATTGTATGAAAACATTTAAATAAATTATAATGATTAAGATTAAAGCATGCGTTTGAAGTGAATGGTGAGGTCAAAGTAAAAAACAAGTCAAGCTTGTGTGCTAAGAATAAGTTAACTGTGTTAATTCAGATCAATAAATAATTAAAAGCTTTTGGAGTGACAATGACATTTCAAAGCTCCATCAAAAAATATATTAAGGTTGCTTTCCTTACTCCTCATGCAATCAATGGCAATACTGTGATTAAAGAAACATCACATTTCACAACAGTCCTGACTGCTTCTAGATCGAGGATGACAGATATAATGGTAATTCAAATAGATTTCTTTCGGTCAAAGAAAATGCCAATTGTGAAACTGCATCTCCCCCTGCTCCCACATCTTCTACCCAAACCTATGCTTTTTTACAAATCTTAACCAGTGTTCTGAAGGTTACAAGAGTAGTTTTGGTTTTTGGAACTATATCTACAATGCATCTAACTCAAATTATTTGAATTGACTTCACTGAAGAGATACAAACTATTTTTTTTCACAAAGCTATATTATATATACATATCATTCATTTTGGTCTCCCTATAGCCAAAAGCAAATAGCTGATGTTCCAAATTGTGATGCCTGTTAACAAAGCATTTTAATAGTTGAAACATAATATTTTTCTTAACATTTGGTCATGCATAACATGAGCCAGAGGTAAAGACCTACTGCTTCATCCTGCAGCATAGTTGTATTATGCATTAAAATAGGACACGGCCAATCCATCCACAGCCATGTGTTCTAGTGGGAGAAGTTCGCAGCCAGATAATAATATAATTTGTTGAATTTTGATTTTCACCAATTTAGACAAATTGAAAAACTACTTTATGCTACTTGCAAATTGAATATAGCGTAACTGAACCTCTTCTCTTTTGCCTTTTTTCCCTGCCCAGCATATGGTTTTAAAGAACATGAATCAGGTTAAGCTGAATCCAACTTACAAGAGTGAGAAGGTCCAGAACATCCTTTTAGTTTGAACTATAGACCTTGTTAGTAAGGGAAGTTCTGCACTAGTTATTAGACTTGGCCAGAGAATTCTTCTTGTTACTTGTTTTCACACTGGTCAAGTATTATTTTCACAGAGTTCACATAAATGTCATCCATTACTTTGATTGCCCTAAAATATATTTTGAAATGGAAAGCTGTGTGTATTCCAGAGTACTTCTTATATGCAGAGAAGGAAGCTTAGTATTAAAATAATATATTAATTTTGAAAGTTGTGATTTAAGCTATATCATTAAATTGTAAAACACAATTGAAATCACCTACATAGTCATCTCATTTCTGATTTGCTCCTCTTATAAATTATCTTTGGTTTAGAAGGGAGACAGGTTACAGTGTTTAATGGCTAAGTGAGTATGTGCCTTGCTGATAAAGGAAGAACAAATGTCTAGGCATAGATAGAACAAACCTCAGAGAAATCCAAATTAGAAAGAAAAAAAAATCAACTCTTTGCATTGCAGAGAAAGCTACAGCATTGCAAAATATTTTATTATTTGTGTCAATGGAAGAAGCAATGGACTGGCTTATGCGCCTCTACTTCCCTGGTTCAATGTAGCTTTGTAAATAAAAACAGAAATTGCTGGAGAATCTCAGCATGTCTGGCAGCATTTGTCAAGAAATTCTTAAGAAAGATCACTGGACTCTGCATGTTAACTCTGCTTTTTCCTTCCACAGATGCTGCCAAACCTGCTGAATTTCTCCAGCCACTTCTGTTGTGTTCCAGCATCCACAGTTCTTTGTTTTATTGATGTTTTATGAAGTTTTGTGGTTTAAAACAATGTTATTTCATTCTCCCCAGATGAATCAGCTATCATTCCAAAGATTTGTCTAAACATTATTGCAGAAAAAAGGAAGACTGCTTAATGTATTATTTGAACAGTGTTGCTTTCCATGTTTGATCATTTTCTTAGCCTTTACCACCGCCCGTCTAAATTGAAATAATTGCAAGTTTAATGAAAAGTAATTCAATAGTGTTTGTTTTTCTCTTTAAAAAAAACCTGCATTAAACTGTTAAGTCTAGTAGTGATGTTGGAGACTTTTCTTGAAAATATTTAAGCTGGATTTATAAAAAATATTTTAATTAGCAAAATACTGTAAAGCTCTGTTAGTCTATAGTAAGATGTATTTTTTGCTATTTGTAGATGATTTATACCGGAAGAAATTGTTTGGTATAGAAGGCATGAAGTAATGAATCTTTTCAGTACACAAACTTCAATTACTCAAACTATGAAATATTACTTGTACTAGAATATTTAATTTTACAGCCTTTAATGTAATGTTTATCAATAATACAGCTAATCTTAAACTGGAATATATCACTGAGCTGCCCACATGCCATGTGATAAATAGAACTGAAACAGATCACAATATCTACAGCACAGGAATGTGGACTCATAAGTCATAAAACTACAACAGGTGGCATTACAGTTGTACCTTTAATGCAATAAAACTTTCTAGAGTGGTTCACAGAAACTGAGCAACAATAATGTTAGGGTTGGTGACCCAGATAGTTATATGTAAGGAAACTGTTAGAAAATAGAAGTGCCAACAAAAAAGGGGTTTAAAGAGAAGTATTGTAAAATGTAGCACAAAGATTGCTGAATCTTCTGGCTGAGGTGCTAAGTAGTGTATTATTTGTGGAACGGTACTACTATATGTATTTACAAGAACTAAATAGCATGGTGAAAGGTTTGAAATACTGTCATTATAGTTGTAAAATAGAATTCAGGCAACAATTGCATTGTGATGAATGAACAAAACTAAGAAATCATGGAATTGTATTTTCAAATTAGCATGCATTTCTAGTATTATAATTTAAAATTTATATTGCCACATAACAGAGAAAGTGACTATGAGATTTCTTAGATAGTTGAAATACTGTTCGTGAAGATTTATACTAATAGAGAAAATGGCCTTTTGTTCTACAATGATTATCAACTGTAAAAGAAATCTTTGTTAATATAGATTTGGAATTCATTTCAGCATGGAAGAGATTTGCACACCATGTTAATTTAGTTTTATTAGTCAAAATCAGTTCTGTTTACTGTGGTTGCTTCACAGATTTATAAACAAAAAAGTGTATTATGTGATGAGTAACTAGCACATGTCTTCAAATGTCAATCCTTTTTATTTACAATTTTTTGCAACTATTTGATGGAACTTCTGTTTAACCAGACTTCAAAGATCCACCTTGAAATGCAGAAAGAAAGAAGTGGAAAAGTTATTATTCCATTTTATCCATACAGACTATATATCCTGTATGTTTTTCATCCAAATATTGACTTTGTCCAAGTAATTCAAATAGTTTATTCACGCACATGACATTATCTTAAAAGATCAACTGAAATGATTGATTAACTCAGTTGCTTTAACAAGAGATTTCTCTAATCATTCATAAGTGCACATAGGCATTGCTTAACTCTAACATGCTAGGCAAAGGTTTCCGTTCTTGCTGTGCACAATAAAATAAATTTACAGCTTCATTAGTAAAGGAACTCTTTCTTAATGTATTGCATCAAAAGTATCTTTTTATCTTACACATGACCAAACAGCTTTCCTAATAGATATAGACTACTTTTCTAATGTTAAAACCTGTCTGTGTCATCTTTTATAGTCTGAAGCTATATCTGTAAATAAATGTATTCCTTTGAATTGAAATCTAGGTCACTGAGGTGAAGGAGCAGTGAAATAACACATTGTGTTATCTAATTCCTATGCCCATCTGATGTATTCACCAACCAATTTAACAGTATGGCCTTTCCCTCCCTCAGTAGGCAGATAACCAGCACAACACTTATGAATAATTAACAAGTCATCAATGGCTCATCTACTATGTCCAAGGAGGCCATTCAGGAAGTATAAATAATTCAACTTAGGGTGACTACCCTAATCCAAAATAGAGCATGTTACAATTTTTTGCAAGAATATAGAATGTGTTTGAGTTCCATTACCAAGACATGGGAATATAACATATATATAGTTTAGCTATCACAGAGAGAAAAACTTTAGTAAATGTAATGGTACTTTATTCTCCTAATTGCTTAACATCTTAATATCAGGTCCGAGAGCTATAATTACACAATAACAGAAACACGAAAGCTGCTCACACGTTTATTCGGAAGGATTAAAGAAATTGCCATGCTTCTAAATACAATTAACAAAAACAAATGCAATATAATTTATACTACTTAATTTAGAAACAATGAATGTAGATGGTTGCTGTAAGAATGTTACTTAATGGGAAATTGAAGGCTACTGAAAAATTTATAATCATAAGTCAAAGCTTACACACATGAGTTATCAGATGCAAGGAAGGATCTTATATTCAATAATTTTTATTGCGCATCCTCATCTCTAAAGAAGGGGCAATTGTATAAAGAAGCTACCCATTCCTACGTTAAGCACTCCGGGGAGAATTTTGAGAAAAGTTTCCATTCAAAAAGAACCGTAAGTAAACCATTATCTATTCTGCATTGTCATTTGTCCATAAGCTTCTCAAAGATTGCAACATCATGTTCTCAGAATCTTTTAGCTGATTCAGGGTCAATGAGAGAGAGCTGAAATTGATTTCAAATGTTTGTTTGGTTCTCTTACTAAACAACAAGCAGAGAATGTTGTGTGTTGCTCCTGGGAATGGAAACAAGGGAAGCCGGGGAACTTAATTGTTCAAGGGGTCGAAAATCAGGTTCCTTATGGCAGGATGAAAGTTTGCAATTATGTTATCAAATATTGAAAAGTGGCATGAGTATCCTGACAGGAAGTCCTTTTGTCAGCAGTTGCAAGTCACTTGCTCATTAAAAGGGCAGCTTGCTAGAATTGGTCCCCTTTCCAAATTAAATTGCCCTGAGTGAGCAATACTTTTCCTTAGTTGTCTACTGTACATAGCAAGTAATGTCACCATAGTCCCCGAGAACTGTTCTGTTATGGAGAGTGACAAATGGTGGTCAATTTAACCTGAGCATTACCATGCCTTAGGTAAGGGTTAAGGTGAAGAAGATAGTACCTTCATGATGAACTCAGATGGTGTAAGAATTGAACGTGCACTGTTCACAACACTCTATTAATAGCCAGCTGTCCAGCCAACTGAGTTACTGATTATAATATTCTGCATATAAGATATTTGCAGCAGCCATACTACTGTCTTTACTAAAAGTTGGTGTTAGTAGCATAAGGAGCATTGAGCTATGCCAAGATTGAGGTTGGGTGAATGTAGACTACATTGCACCAGGTACACAAAGATGGAGCTAAGAAGTCTAGACTGTAATGGGCACAAGTGAAGGAGGCTGGCCAAGGGTAGAAGCTTATCTGACTAAAGTCGAAAGATTGTCTGGCCAAGGATGCAAGTGTCAGGTAAAAATGTCAGAAAATTTAACTGTATGTGTCGACTCCAAGAGCCCAAGCAATGCTACTGCTTTGTAAGGACTGAAAGCCTGTCTGGATGCCTTTTAAATACGGAGATAAGATCTTTGGCCCTGCGAGAGAACAGTTGGGGCATTGACTTCCTGCTTGCCTGTGTGCTTTCCATACATACATGTAATGAACTGAGAAACACAGAATTGTGCAAGAAAAGCTAAGCTGCCCCCAATAGGATGTGACACTGCTACAGCTGCTACTGAGCATGTTTTTCAGAATGGAAGATTCCACTCAAAGATGCCAATCATAGCTTTCAACAGGCACCATCCAACATGGAGAACTCAAAGTATACAATTAAAAACATTGCTTCTAGTTAATTACTATTCAGCATTTCTGATAAAATTAGGTCTTTTCCTGTACCTTTGATATATATTTTCTTCAAGCATTAGTAAATGTGACTATCTCAACTTGAATAGACTTTTATGTTAAATTATTCCATTTCTCCACAAGTGCAAAAAAAATTTACACCCCTCTGCTTCAATAGTAAAAGTGACTAGCTGCTGAATCATCTATCAGTGAATATAATCTTTATTCAAGTTCTAAAAATTTCATCTGTTTGAACATTTCTGATATTCCTCTTTAACTTGTCTGCTCCAGTGAATACAGCCCTTCTGGCAACATCCTCATTCCCCTGATAACTTATCTATAATGGAGCACCCAACCTACTCAAAATATTTTTAGATGTGGTCTGACCAATATTTTATTTAAGATCCATCAGCACTTTCTTGAATTTGAATGTACTGCTTATATGTGCAAAAGATGTGTTTTTGTATGGTATTTTCCAACTGTTAAACCTATCATTCTTACAGTGTGCTTTTTTAAACAGGATTATATTCTTGTAAGGAAAGTTAGATGGATTTGCTGTCCTACCACAGCAACGCAGTTGAAATCAAGGACAGGTTCATTAATTTGGTTACCTTGTACTCTATATATTTCTGGAGACAGATAAGCTGCCTTCCAGAAACTGGCAACACATCATTTAACCTATCATACTACCCTTATGGCAATTTCATGAACTCACTTGCTATCACCTATACCACCCTTGGTAGGAAAAGGAAGCATTCTACAATAATACTTCATAATTTGTCACTAATAAATGGTGAAGATATGAAAACAGTTTGGCATCTTCAGAGGTATTTATTTGATATGCCCTAAAATACTACAGCTTTGGATAGAAATAATTCAATTCATTTCACTGACATGCAAAATTAAGACTCCCACTGTCTTATAATGAATATCTTGTTTATCCCTGGTTCAAACTACAAATCTCCAGAAGTGACTTATTGACTTGCAATTCTTCAGTCCTATGGGAACTGTCATGCAGATACAGAAAAGCCAACTAATTAATGTTGGAAATGTGATGGAACAGGTTGCCCACAAATCATTTGCCTTCTACCTTCAAGAAAGAAAAACATCACAATTACTTAACTTTAGGAGCTTTTTCTTACTTCCCTTATCTTGGGATCAACTAGACATGTTGGAAATCCTTTTACTTTATTCATATTGACTCAAATGAATCATGTAGTGAAAATATATAATTCTGTTTCAACTCACTATTGATATTACTGTAATGTTATTCTACTGTAATGGATATGTGTGCTCAACTTGCAGTATAATAACAGAATATGAGGAACAAACATTTTATTTTCTAAGGTGAAATGTGTGATAATAGTAAACAAATCATAAGGCCATAAAATTGTCAGGAATCATGGTGTGGCATATTGAGTGCTGTGTATTGACAGTTTCTGCCTGTAAACCTTGTTCTATTATTTATTTCTTGTTTAATCAGAGCAAAAAATAAGCCCTTAGGAAAATATATAGTGCAAAGCCCCTGTCCAAACTCAAAATATTTGCCATCTTGATGACTTTTTACTCAAAGAAAGCAGTTATATTCTATTGCATGAAGTGTTTGTGTGCAAAGTATTTATTTCCAATCTGAGGGAGACCAATTAAGATCAGTTATAATCAGTTTCTTGCATGTATAAATCTATTTTTACTGCAGGATAATGTTTTAGAATAGTTTTATTAGTATCAAGAGAATAAAGGAAGATCTTGAATAAAGTGACTAAGGAATTCTACACAATAAAAAGTTAGATGAGGAGAAGTGGAATAATAAATATAGAAATGCAGAGCAGAGTGTAGAAAGAGAAGTGGAAATGAACATAACAGGAAATATCCAACATATCAGAAAGAAATATTTCTAATATCATGGCAAAATCATTATGAAGCAACAATTTTTTTTAAAATATGTGAATGGACTGAAGAAAATAACCTTGAAGTATTGAATGTGAAATATACTAGAAGTGTAACATAGTATTAAGGTTGAATTATAATCAATATCTGGAAGAATTTGTATTTGTCAGTCTTAACATGACATGAATAAGAAGAGTCTCTTTGCTCATGGCTAAGTAATAACCACACAACTAAGTGATATGGAACAAAATTGCTACAAAGGCACGTTTGAGACTGATGCTTTTCATTCAACTCGTGGTAAACACTTCTAGTGGCTGTCTAGATAGTACAATGGAGTCAAAACCATAACCTCATGAAGTTGAAGTGATTAGATCCAGTGATGGAAGAATTGTAAACTTCTTTCGATGGATAAGCTAAATGAGCTGAGGATTCACATTGTCAGATATCAATTTTGAAAGGAACAATAAAATCAAATTCACTGAATTTTTTTGGCCTTTGTTCATTCCAAAGTTCAAATCACTTTGTGTCTTCCCTCCTTCTTAGATCTATGATCTTCTGTATTCCTAAAGATGTCCAAGAACACTGTTTTCCTTCAGTACCTTCTATTTGTACATACTCCAATCCTTTCGCCTATTACTGAGGTACAGAGGTTGAGTTAGTCTTGTTTCTGGACTGACAATTGATGAAGCTTTAACAGTTTCCACCTTGTCCTATAGTGACTCTCCATTCCAGCAGGAAGCTTCATGTAGTTGGGGTGAAGTGTTGCAAGAACGCAGATGGAGAAGCGTGTAGGGGCAACGGCACCACTTTGGCGATTGGGACTGCAGTAGTTCTATTGGGCAAGACCACAGTTTAAATGTTGTTATGCTGTAGGTGGCGAATGTTGACAGATTTCTGCAGGACACTCCATAATCCCTTCCAGTTAGCCGTCAAATGCCTTTGTGGGGTCGTAAGGGCCATCATGCTGGAATCATGTGAATCTGAATGTGGCTTTAGCAGTAACCACTGGGAGGAGGTGATTGAGGAGAATTGATAATCCTTTCTTGTCCCGGGCAGCAGAGAGATCTTCTGGAACACTGCAAACAACCTCAGCTCCTTTTCTAAAGATGATCACTATTGGGTATATGGAGATTTGCTGGCATGCTCTTTGCCTTACAAATCAGAGAGATCAGGTCATCTGTTCTCACATATTCTTGGACACACAAAATCATTATCTTTATCTGAATAGAGACAAAGAGGACAGAATATCTCTGAGATGCCAAATATTAACTGTGAAGTTATACGGTTGCCTGAAATGGCCCACTGCTGTCATTATAAATTATTTTCCTCCTGATCAGTCTGCGCTTTCTCCTTGAGATCTCTTCTTCACAATTCCATGATGTATTCTTCCTTCACCTATATCAAAGGTTTCTAGTACATCCAATCTTTCATGTCTTTTTTCAAAGCCTGGGAGTTCGCTAAATGGACAATCTATACTATCTAACAGAGCGTCCATTAAAAATGCATTACCCAATTGCACACTGAGATCTTATGTTTAAACCATTATGTGAATCCACCCAGAAAGCTGTCCATGTTTCTTTTCCAATGTGAAGCATTGCACTATCAATATTGTAGATAAAGAGATGTTAGTATGTTGTTGAAACACTGTATGCTATATCTTATTTATGTTCAAAACCTAGTCTTCAAAACTGAAGTAATAGTTTGCCTTTGCGGCCTGTATTATTTCTGTTGTTTCTCTCAATAGCACTTACTTGCATTTCTCAGCTTTGCAAGATCAGTGGGTTTAATTTCAAAAGGCACTCGAGATATTTCTTCACTCCAGCACACTCTAAGCATGGTGAGCATTATTGCCAATCGTTTCTTCCCTGAATTCATTCGCAAAGTTTGTTTTTTATTGCCTACAATCCTGAGCACTGTATGCAAGAGATCTGGTTTCACATAGGGCTTTTGTCTTTAGGACAGTCAATACGAATGCGTTAATTAAGATGAAATCCAATTGCCATTCAAATATTTATTTGGTAGCTGAAAATTGATTTATTGACCACTTTACTTTTCACACTCATTATTCAGAGGTTTTGAGGAGCATGTATTGAATAAATAGGATAATGTTATCTGTGCCTCCAGGTAATTCCTCATATTTAATACAGGGGACAGACAGGAGGTCAGGGGAAGGACAAGCTGTTTTGTTACCAGGGTAAGATTTGTATTATACGGTGCTTGAAGCAACATTACAGAAAGTGTAAAAACAGGGAGGATGGGCAGAGTGGGGGCATGAGGGGGATAGGAGATAATGGGAACTTGCAGATGCTGGAGAATACAAGATAACAAAGTGTGGGGCTGGATGAACACAGCACGCCAAGCAGCATCTTAGGAGCACAAAAGCTGACGTTTCGAGCCTAGACCCTTTCTGATTAAGGGTCTAGGCCGGAAACATCAGCTTTTGTGCTCCTTAGATGTTGCTTGACCTGCTGTGTTCATCCAGCCCCACACTTTGTTAGCATGAGGGGGATAGGAACAGTTATGGTCTATGTCAGAACCAATGACCTCAGGAGGCAGAGAACTGAGAACCTGCATTCAGAAGTGAAGGAATTATGGTGGAAGTTAAGGGGATCTCAAAAACCTAGAATACTCTCAGCTTCATGGCTCTTAGGATATAAATTGGATGATTTTTTGGAACAGGAGGAAAGGCTTCAAATTGCTGGCACTTTATATCAGTTCTGTGGCAGGAGGGGCATGTTCAGAATAGACTGGTCTACCTGAACAGAGCTAGGATCAATTTGCAGTTAGGTTAACCAGTGCTGTATAGGAACAATTGTCTTTCAGAAAAAAAAATCAGCCTCCTGTGGGTGGAAATGAGGAGGGAGAACACATGCTGAATGGAACAATTTTAAAATGGGTTCAAGAATAGGGAGACTTGGAGTATCCATGCACAGGCTTTTGAAGATAGCTACCATCATTTTCTACTTGGGAAAAGTACAGACTTGATACTGAGTTCAACAACTTTAGGGCTTGAGAACCTTTTCCCATGTCCTTACCTCAGCGCCCACACACCAGGACTTGTTGTCACATGGTCTGCTATTACACGTCACCCATCATTACTCCCTAACTGTTCACAAATAGCTATGCATTCTTCCAGGCTGATGGCTATCCACTCTTTTGTCTGTCTACCTGCTCTCTTTCTTTAGGTGCTATACCCACGTATTGTTCACTGTTTAGCACCGCCCACCCTCCACAGAAAGGGTCTAGGCCCGAAATGTCAGCTTTTGGACGTGGAGGCATTTTACTCGAACAGTCTGTCAAGTCTTCATTCTGCGAAGGCTACTGGTTTCCCCATTGTTGCAGGAAACCTGACCTGCAGCTGTTAAATGTCAAATGTTGAATGGAAGTGACGTTTGCTGCTTTATCATCATGTTTTAGGTTGCAGCTGTGATCCTTAGATTGGGTCTAACGCCTCACTCTCAGATAGAGTTGGTCAAACATGGATTAGAATCAAGAAACAGATTCATGACACTTTATCTGGCTAACCTAAAGCCACCTGTAGTTTCCAGTTAAAATTTCATTACATTGAGTCTAAAAGTTGGGAGGTTTAGATAAACCTGTATTAACCAAAGGTTAATCCCCAGCTGGTGTATCATGTCCAATTTTCAGCATCATACTTCAGGAA
This sequence comes from Stegostoma tigrinum, assembly GCF_030684315.1. NCBI lineage: Eukaryota > Metazoa > Chordata > Chondrichthyes > Orectolobiformes > Stegostomatidae > Stegostoma > Stegostoma tigrinum. The sequence continues at coordinate 47,758,363 of NC_081372.1, read as the reverse complement.
GAATGTGAAAATTTAAAATCCCACGGACTGCAGTTACAGGGATAAACTGAAGGAACCAGATTTGTTCTGAGAGTAGACAGGGAGATTTATTGATGGTATATAAAATCAGGAAAGGTTCCGATTAAGTAAAAAAAAGATTTGAAGGACTAATTGATCACTTACCATTTAAGATGACAGTAAGATGTTGAAGGGGCATTGCAGGGTAAATGTAGAGATGTTCCCTTGTGGGAGACTCTATAACTCGGGATGGCTGATTAAAATTGAGGAGTCACCTATTGAAAACAAAGGGGAAACAAAGTTCTTTCTTATATGAGGTCACGAATCTTTGAAACTCTTTTTGTGATTGAAAAGGGAGTATGAGAAGAGTCTTTGATATTTGTAAGGTAGAGGTGGTAGATTCTTGATAACCAAGGGCGGCAGAGATTTTGAGGATAGCAGGAATGAATTTGAGATTATAATCAAATCAGCCATGACCTTATCAAACAGTGGAGCGGGCATGAGTAGCCAAATGGCTCACTTCTGCTCCTTGTTTGTATAAAACCAAAGAATACAGATTTAAGGTGATTGCAAATGCATCAGAGGCAACACAAACGCAACAAGCGATTAGAAGTTGGGGTGCATAACCTGACAATGGGAAAAACTGATTCAGTAGGAGTCTTCTAGGGGGGTTCAGATAAACGTTGCTGGAATATGGAGAAAGAGTAGGGAAGTAGAACTAACTGGATTGTATTTCAAGAGTCAGCATAGTACTGTTCCAGGATTATACATCTAAAGATGGATCAGTGATTTCAGCAAGTGTTTCTTATATCCTTATAGACTTATAAAGTGATACAGCATGGAAACAGATCCTTCAGTCCAACCAGTCCATGCTGACCATGTTTCCAAACTAAACTACTCCTGCTTATAACCCAAGATATCCTCCAAACTCACAATTAAACTAATACCTTAAGAGCAGAGTTGATTTCTTTGCAGACTTTGCAGAACACCTCTGCTCAGTTCGCAACAAACTACTGCATCTCCCAGTTGCAAACCATTTCCACTCCCCCTCCCATTCTCTAGATGACATGTCCATCATGGGTCTCCTGCAGTGCCACAATGATGCCACCCGAAGGTTGCAGGAACAGCAACTCATATTCCGCCTGGGAACCCTGCAGCCTAATGGTATCAATGTGGACTTCACCAGTTTCAAAATCTCCCCTTCCCCTACTGCATCCCTAAACCAGCCCAGTTCGTCCCCTCCCCCCACTGCACCACACAACCAGCCCAGCTCTTCCCCTCCACCCACTGCATCCCAAAACCAGTCCAACCTGTCTCTGCCTCCCTAACCTGTTCTCCCTCTCACCCATCCCTTCCTCCCACCCCAAGCCGCACCTCCATCTCCTACCTACTAACCTCATCCCACCTCCTTGACCTGTCCGTCTTCCCTGCACTGACCTATCCCCTCCCTACCTCCCCACCTATACTCTCTCCACCTATCTTCTTTACTCTCCATCTTCAGTCCACCTCCCCCTCTCTCCCTATTTATTCCAGAACCCTCACCCCATCCCCCTCTCTGATGAAGGGTCTAGGCCCGAAACGTCAGCTTTTGTGCTCCTGAGATGCTGCTGGGCCTGCTGTGTTCATCCAGCCTCACATTTTATTATCTTGATTTTAGTTTACCTCATTTAGATTTCCTTCAGTGTGTGCTGGGAGGACTGCAAACTCATTTCAAAAGCCCAGATGTTCAGAATCAAACAATTTTGTGACATCTACTGCAATGGTTAGATAATGGTTATTAAAATACAAGATGGCCTGAAGCTCTATGTAAAAAAAAATGATGTTGGAAAGTTCCTGGCTAGAAAGAAATGTTAGCAGATTAAGTATTTATCACATTTCCCTCTTTAAAATCATTTCTTTTTCCAAAAAATTAGCTGAGGATCTCTATAAAGCTGAAGGCATAATTGAGTACACTTACTTTGTTGCTTAAAATGAGTTTGTTGTCTAACATAATGAGCTTGCTTCCCAATTTGTTGAAGTGTTCTTTTATTTGGTGAGGGTGTCTATTTTCTATTTTTATTTTCACTTCTCTTCTGTTGGTTGATTAGTTGTCTGTAATCATATTTTCAGTACCTTCACTTTCTTACTCATTCACAGGAATCTGGGTGTCACCTGCTAGGCCAGCATATAATACAGATCCCTAATTATTCCCCAGTCTACAGTCACATTTAGGCCAGACTTTCCAAAGATAGCAGATTTAGATTAAATTAGATTAGATTAGATTCCTTACAGTGTGGAAACAGGCCCTTTGGCCCAACAAGTCCACACCGCCCCTCAAAGCATCCCACCCAGACCCATCCCCCTATAACCCCACACCCCTGAACACTATGGGCAATTTAGCATGGCCAATCCACCTAGCCTGCACATCTTTGGACTGTGGGAGGAAACCGAAGCACCTGGAGGAAACCCACGCAGACATGGGGAGAATGTGCAAACTCCACACAGGACAGTCACCTGAGGTGGGAATTGAACCCAGGTACCTGGCACTGTGAGGCTGCAGTGCTAACTGCTGGGCCGCCATGCCACCCAAACTTTCCTTTGCTAAAATTCATTAGTGACCCAGATGTTTTTTCTATGACAGCAGTTACATTGTCACTATTAGGCTTGCTTCTTATTTGAGATTTTATTAAACTTAAATTTCACCAGCTACCATAGTAGGATTCAAACCCATGTCCCTAAAGTATTGGCATGGAGTTACTGGATTACTAGTCCAGGAACATTACCATGATAATAAAAGCTGAAAAAAACAACTGGATACAAAAACAACTGGAGGAAAGTATAGAGGGGATGTCAGAGGCAGGTTCTTTACGCAGAGAGTTGTGGGAGCATGGAATGCGTTGCCAGCAGCAGTTGTGGAAGCAAGGTCATTGGGGTCATTTAAGAGACTGCTGGACATGTATATGGTCACAGAAATTTGAGGGTGCATACATGAGGATCAATGGTCGGCACAACATTGTGGGCTGAAGGGCCTGTTCTGTGCTGTACTGTTCTATGTTCTATGTTCTATGTTCTATACTGTAAATCAGGAACAAAAACAGAAGTTTCTGGAAAAGCTCAGCAGATCTGCCAGTATCTGTAAAGAAAATGTCAGAGTTAATGTTTTGGGTCCGGTGACCCTTCCTCAGAATGGGAACAGTTCTGAGGAAGGGTCACCGGATGCAAAACTTTAACTCTGACTTTTTCTTCACAGATACAGCCAGACCTGCTGAGCCTTTCCAGAAACTTTTGTTTTTGTTCCTCACATTATCACTATTCCTGTTACTTCTGTTACCTGTTCTGGCTTTGCAATATAACATTGGCATTCCAGGCTACCATGATCTCCTGGTGATCTCAGCTTTTGTGTTCTGGAAAATGCTGACTAAAGGTAGGTGTAATGTGTAGTGAGAGGGCAGTCATGTTAGACTGTTACTACCTGATGTCAACGAACAGTACACCACCATGCACATGATCTTAATGATGCCAGCCATCTCTGGAAATTGGAGTTATTCCTTCCATTTCCTGACTATTTTGCTTTAAAACAATGAGTAAATTCTGGAACAAGTGGGATTTTTGTGGTAGGATATTCAGGAAATTAAGCAGTGAGAGCCTGTGGTGAGAAAAGGATATTAATTTGATGCAATTGTTTCTATGTCCTAACAGTTCTGTGATTCTGTGAATCCCCTCCCCCATTTTTTTTAGGAAATGTTAATTGGTTCCATTACTGGCATTCACCTCAATTGGAGACTTCATCAGTCCTGCTTCCAAATCCAAAACTTCTGTCACCTTCACATAGAATCCCTTTCTGCCAGTTGCTTTTCCTTCATCAACTTCTTTGATACTATTTCTAGGTATAAGCTAGAGGCGATGACCTACTGGTATTAGTGCTGGACTGCTAACTCTGAGAATCAGATAATATTCTGGGGACCTGGGTTCAGATCCGAAAATAGGGGTGGCACAGTGTCTCAGTGGTTAGCTCTGGTGCCTTACAGTGCCAGGGGCCCAGGTTAGATTCTGCTCTTGGGCAACTGTCTGCATGGAGTGTGCACATTCCCTCTGTGTCTGCGTGGGTTTCTACTGGGTGCTCCGGTTTCCTCCCACAGTCCAAAGATGTGCAGGTTAGGTGGATTGGCCATGCTAAATTACCCATAGGTCCAGAGGTGTATAAATTAGGTGGATTAGCCATGAGAAATGCAGGGTTACAGGGAAAGCGTAGGGGGATGGATCGGGGCAGGATGGACTTCAGAGGGGTGGTGTGGACTTGTTGGGCTGAATGGCTTACTTCCACACTGTAGGGATTCTATGATTAATATTTGTCACAAGTCCATCCACTTCATGACCACCTCAACTACACTTTCCCACATGCCATCTCTGTGCCAACCTCGTCCACGCCAACATGCCATACATTTGCAGAATGTGTAATGACTGCATTTTTATTTCCTTTCTTTTCTCTGCCCAAGGCCCTTCCAGATTAAGCAACACTTTACTGATACAGTGCCTCTTTCAATCTAATCTATTCAGTAACACCTCTGCTCAGTCCACAAGTATGATCGCAAGCTTTTAGTTCCTTGCCATTTTAATTTACAACCTTGCTTTCGTGATCCTGTTTCTGTCCTCTGCCCAATGACGTGTTCCTGCAATCTGATGGAACAGCACCTATCTTCTGACTCAGTACTTCGTAGCCTTCTGGACTTAAAATTGAGCTCAACAACTTGAGACAATGAATTCTGCTCTCCAATTTGTTTTTGATTTTTGTTGACTTATATTTTGCTTTCATTTCCTTTGGTTTCAAGTTAAGTTGTCCATTATTCTGCCATTCACATTTACTCTGTTCCTGTCTAATTTTGTGGAGCTTAGAAGAGAGGTGATTGGGCGTGTTTCAAGACAAGCTGCTGATTTGTTATAAGTCCATTTTGTGCTGGTGGCTTCAAGCATTCTACCCCCAGACTTTCACAGTATTAAATAATTCCCTAGAAGCCTGCCATTTGTTAGGAATGCTAATGCTGAGTCATTTATATTTGATACAATGGAGAAAAAAATGCAGTTGCTCCCTGTCCTTTGTAATAAATGTGACGCCTGTATGCAAGCACCATGATGTAAAAGTAAAATTTCTACTGACGGCTAGTACAGAATAAAATAATGTGGTGTTCTCCCTTTCCATCTGTACTACATTAAACTGTATGTGTAAACAAGATGTTGTGGATTTCTTGGCAAGATGTTTCTCTGCTTAGGTGAGGTGAAATAAACTGCATGGAGTGATGCCTACAGAATTTGCAAACACTAAAGGCTATCATGGTCATGTTGGAGGATCACTTCTGTCACTCAGTTTATCAGCAGCACAGTGTGTCCTTGGAAAAGGTTTCAATATCTAACAAAATTGAGATTCAGTACAAGCAAGCAATGTTGTTAGAATAAATATGGCTTGTCTTGTCCTTTGTTTTTAATTAGGATCAAGTTAAATATTGCCTGGTTTCTGTTCAACAGAATTTTAAAACATCTGATTCTGTTAGTTGTTTTGTTCACTGTTTCTCAATTTTTATCAGGAAACGAAGGCAGGATTTTCCTATGTGTTTAGAGAGTAATTTAGGCTAGCCCCCTCCCCTCAATCACACCAGCAGAGTAGGCAAGTTACCCTGTTTCCTATTCTCATCCATCAGGGAGGCAGGAGATCAGGGAGGTGGCAAGTTGGTGGGGGTGGTCACCCACGGACCTTCACACCGAAGACTTGGCAAACAGAGGGTTAGCTTTTATGCCAGGGCTAACTTGCCCAATTATTTCCCCTACTCCCCAACCCTCTTGCCACCTGCAGCAAGGAGAGAATTGTGCCCTGAATATTATTGATCAGAATCGCAACAAGCTGATTTCCCCACAAATTTATGAACTGTCACTTGCCCTTCTGTTCTACCTCCTCCCTTTTCAGGATGGAAAAAGTTCTTCCAATTGAATGAAGAATTATAAATAGGCTACAGGGGGAGTTACTGTTTCAGTCACGAAGAATGCCTGAGGCATGAAAACTCCCAAGTGTTGCAAAAATGATGATGGGTTTAATGTTTTGACAGCCATGAACAATACAGGAATAATTCATTTTCATTGTGTGAAGCAATTCATCCTTTGTGTTTAATTGAATTACAATGGTAAAACTATTAACACTGCACAAATCACACCTATTAATTAAGCAGCTGTATATTTATTTTTAATCAATAAAACTGCATATATAACAAGGCTTCTTTTGAACCTTAAGGGAAAATACTGGAAGTGCTGGAAATGCACAACAGATCAATCTGTATCCGAGGGAAAATTTTAATATCTCCAGAGGCTAGAATCTGCAGAGCTTCAATTGAACTTGTGATACCTTTTACTTTCATTTACACCTTTCTCTTCTTATTTTAACAACCCAATGTACCATTCCAGCAGTGCCTGCTTTTACTTTAGAATTCCAGCATTTGCAGGTTCAATTTTCCAAGAAAATAGCTTCTAAAGAAAGGAACCACTTTTATCAGAAATGTATCTTTCTCAGTGCCAGGCTGTACAATGTAAACTGTTGACAATTAACTTATGGAGTAGACACATGTTAGCAGGAATAACCCCCTTAAACAGACACTGCTTTGAAGCACAATCTATATTAAATTAGATTATCTTTAGAGATAGTATTTACTACAGCTTTTCTTATAAAACCAAAATATTGTATTTGTATACTTTCTAGTTACTCTGGTATTTCGATGATATGTTGGGCTTCAGTACAGCCCCAGGAGCAGATCTTTTTTATAGACCTCCTCTGATAAATTGACCATCAGGACCATCTAATCAAGGTAGTATTAGAATAGAATTTTACAATGCTACCAGTATCTACCAGCTTCTTCTTTTAACCAGTCATTTTAAAACATTTTAAAAAATCAATGAACCTGTAAGTACATCAACATGCGTCTCCATAGCAATAAGAATTTCTGGACAGTTGAGAGGTCTGTGTATTCCTTAAAATTTAGTGGCAAGTAATAGATTTCAAAATTATTGTTTGAGATGTAATTATTTTAAACCTTTTCTGAGGGATGTCTCCATTGTCTTGGACTATTGTCAGGTGCAGTAACTGCCGCGTTTATCAGGATGTTTAATTGCATTTCTCCCTTAATCAATTGTTTGGCAGACAGAAGTGTTTGCACTGCTTTCCTTTTGTGCTTTGTCTCATTTCTGAATGGACTAGTTGTGCATTTCAGCAGTAATATGGGTATTCACTAGATAGTTGATCGTGACAATTAACACAAATCTTCCAAAATTCTGTTTATCATATTATGATTTCAGGTTTTTTTTTCCTTCTGGAATATTGAAGTTCAACAAAGCTGGGAAAATTTGCTTAGAAATATGAGTTGATCAGGAAGGTACAGTGAAACACTAATAATAATCCCTATTCCCATTTGTTTCAAATGTAAAATTTTATGATGGAATACTTTGTCCAATTTCTTTTAATTCCTTTGTGGAAGGCGAAGCATGGCATTTCGTCGAAAAATATGAACTTAAAATGACTGAAGAAAAGGATTGCTGGTGATTAAGACAATAGATACACATTTCAGCAGGTTTTCTTGTCAACATTTGTCCTAATGCATTGTGACATCATGGGAGCTGAAGTCAATGGTGAGAACTCCTAGGGCAACTCCTTCCCCACCATAAACAAATCATAAATAAAGATATCAGTGTTATGGTGTTTACCATCAAAGATAATCCATTTAAGATTAGCTACATCAATAAAGTGGAGTCTTCAGATGTAGTAATGCAGCTCAAAACAAACATATTCGCAGCAATGGTATGTCTCTTGAAGTTCTAAAAAAAGTCAAAAATCAGACTTATAAGGAAATTTTGGAGACAAGGCAGATACTTAATCTGCGGAGGCAAGGTTGATATTTAGCCTAAGAAAATTAACTATACCGAGGGGATTCAGAAGTGGGCTCATACAGGTATATAAGGGAGAAACTATAAAAAGAAAAATCAGCCTTCCTGCTCCTCTGTTGCTGCTTGGCCTGCTGTGTTCATCCAGCTCTACACCTTGTTATTCACAAAATAAATATATTGTAGCTTTGGGCTAAAAGTGGTAATGCCACTGCACTAAAAATCCTGAACTCCAGGCAAATGTTCTGGGGACATAGTTTCCAATCCAACCATGGCAGCTAGTGAAGTTTGAACTCACTAAAAAGCAGGCAGGATGATGACCATGTAAAAGATAAAATTACAAGACCATAGTGCTGCTGTTATTAGACAGAGACCACTGGTTGTGCTTTAACCTGAGGGTCACCATGTTTCAAGCAAGAGGAGAGGTTGATTAGGGCAGTTGCCTCAACCAGTGTGGGAATTGAACACACAATGCTGGCATCACTCTGCAACACAAACCATGCCCAGTCAAGTGATCTGATGACCACATAGCCACCATTGATTCTCATGAGCACCCGCCGGTGCACTCATGTTCTTTAGGAAGGGAATCTGCCAGTATGGCCAGATCCAGAACAAAGTGTGTTGACGCCTAAGGGTAAAGAAATACAAGTTGTTTTTATAAAACTAGCCGCAGAGTGCTCTAAGACTTGTATAAAAAAAGCTTTTTTTTCTGAATTTGGTTATGTTGAGCAACAATGCAGAGAATACCAACTACTGGTGTATCTGTGCCATATTCTGTATTAGTTTGAAATCTTTATGTATTAAATTGATGTCAATGCTTCACACCTTCTCTGCCAGTGGAATTTACTCTCAGAAAATATTATAATCTGAAACTCACCTCCTTGAATGCAGAAGTTCAAAGGCACAATCTTTACTGTTAGTGAAGATACAATGAGTTTCCATGATCCTCCGCTCTGTGGGAAGACTATTCACTTAAATTACTCTTCAGGGGCCCTGCTAGAAGAGGCACAGGATAGATATGAACAAAGTAATTCAGCTTATCCTGGCTCATCCATTATGAAGGGTCTAGGCCCAAAAAGTCAGCCTTTGTGCTCCTCAGATGCTGCTTGGCCTGCTGTGTTCAGTCAGCGCCACACTTTGTTAGTTGTATTTCTGTACCACGTTGAGCAGAGTAAAATAACTCCAGGCACTTCACATGATCATTAAGAAACAGAATTTGGCAGTTTACTCAGTAACAAGATATTCAGGCAGATGGCCAAAAGCTAGGTCATTGAAGTAGGTTTTAAGGAAAGTCTAGAAGGATGATGAGAGTCAGAAAGTTTTTGGAAGAAAATCTCAGAGTTCAGGTCCTTTGCAGCTAAAAGCATGATGACTAAGGCTAAAACAATTAAAGTCAAGGATGATCAAGTAACCAACATTTGAAGAATACAGATATCCCATCGGACAGGAGGAGATTACAAAGATCAGGAGCAGTAAGACCACAGCCATATGAGCTAGGGTGCCAGACTGCTGCCACCCTAGCTCAGATGGCAAGACTGAAGCTAGCCCTTCTAGGCCCAGAGCTATTTGGGGTTGTCCTTCAAGGCCATCTTCAGCATCCTCTAATGAAAGGTGGGTGGTACTGAGTAGGTGCACCAGTTTAGCTGAAGTTGTATAGATGACAGGCATTGAAAAGAATACACAAGACAAATTTGTTGGTGTTTATATGCAATGTGTCATTGCTTAATAACAACTTTGGTTTAGAATTGCTTTGCGTTATCTTGTATTTCATCACTGTGTCCATGTTAATACTGTGGCAGCCAGTAACAGGGAGAATGCTGGACTGTTCAGAAATGGGAAATTGGGGTTGCATTTCATGGCATCGTAAATGGATGTTTAGGTTGCCTCTACCCTTCTTTGTTCTTCTGTTCCTCCAGTTCCTTTTGCACTCTGGTGACAAGAGCTGTGACATCAAGATAACCTGATTATTCAGCACACAGCAGACTGCTACAAATTTTGGCAGACTCTGTGTTGAGTACTTTACATGATTGGGAAGTCTGCAATCCTTTTGAAGCTTTATGCTCACTCTCCATGTTGCTCACTGCCAAGAGCAATGAAATATGTTCAGCTCTTTGATACAAACCCTCAGTGACTTATCCAACAATGGATAGAAAATGATGAATTGTTGCAATCATTTCTAGCTTGAGCCTGGAAGGAACCCAAAGCATAAACATTCATTTTCACACTCACAGTCAATGCTATGCTCGCCCTTGTATGCATGGCAGAAGCAACTCGCAGGTTTTATTGAGGATATCTTTATTGAAGAGGAGACATCTGACACACTGTTCCTCATTGAGGTTCAGGTACATGAATTATTTACTGACTAAGTAGATAGGACATCTGCTGAAGGTCATTTAACTTCTCTTCCTGTCTCTTTCCAAAGTTTACCCTGCCCTATTTGCCACTGTTCATTCCCTAAATTATATTATTCCAGATAAATGATTAGCACAGTTCCCACATTTGGGACCGACTGCTTTTTACACCAGCCTTGAAGTCAGGATTGAATACGTAATTACCTGCCGTATTAATCTCTAAAGATTTCAGTAACTTTAAAGAACTCTATGATCATTTCCTTTCGTGTTTTATGAATTTGTGCTATGAGAGCCAGCAGTCAGTGAAAATTGCAATGTTCAGGGAGCAATCTATTCCAAAGGGTTACTACATTTGACTACTCCAAACTATTACTTACTTTCAATAAAGCTTTGGAACAAGGATGAAATTTGTTGCAATTTTTTAGTAGGTCACTATGAAATTTGTTGCAATTTTTTAGTAGGTCACAGTTCAGGTGTCATTAAAGAGTAGTTCCCAGGTCATTGTTAGTTGGAGGAGACACAAACAATCTCCCGCCGTGGAGAAAAAACAATGTTTAGCTGGATTGTTAAAATGTAATTGAAATAAGTCTTTGTTGTTGGGGCTCAAAGAGAAGTAATGAACAGCTCAATGACTTTATGCTGTTAGAATGTAGAAAGAAGCTTTAGACATCTAAATGTTGGAGTCAGGGGTCTGGAAATGCCCTGGGAGTTCTGAAGGCTCAAAAGCAATTGTGTGCAATCAATAGTTCAGTAAGGCTAGGAGAAAGAGTGGAAGAAACCCACAAGCAGTATTTGCTTTGTCCAAGTGAGCCAAATTAGAACACAAGAAACTAACCTCGGGGCAGTACTGGCTTGGCGATGCTGACTGCTTGTTTGAGTAAGTTTCATTTATAATAAACTCATCATTCTTCATTGACTTAAAGAAGCCTCACTGACATTTTTTATCACAAAACCAGGTACAGTCTAAACCCTGTATAAGTGACCATATTACCATGCTGTTTAAGTTTAAAATTTGCTATAAGCAGTGAGGGAGTGGGGCTAAAAAACAACACATGCTGTACTCCTCCATTGTAACAACTCTAGAAAGTACCAAAAGCTTTGTATCATCGTAGCTTCAGCTGAAAGAAATCAATCCACAACTAACCTGAAAGTGGTTGGTAATGTCTTTAAATGGTGCTGGTGGGGATCCTTCCTGCTGCTAAACACATGTTCAGTCATACATGATTAAGAGACAGCATTGCTCTGAAATGATACTGTTGGCATCAGTTCAACATTATGTACTAATTGCTATCATGATCTGCCTACTCTGCATGTTTCCAGTCACCACTTACTGTGTGTGAACTAATACACCCACTAATATAGTGTCCCCCGTGTCTCAACGCAGTCATGTGCTTGCATATACTGCGGTTACTATTTTGGATCTCTGAGGCTACACGTAGCTGCCCAAACACAGGTGATGATTCTCTAAATTTAGCAGCTTGTTTCTCCTCTATTAGCTATTGTAATAAGTGAAGACCTATTTCATTCAATTTTATAATAGATAAATTATCTTTGGTTCAGCACATTCCTGCACTGTATTCCAATGACCTAAATCTTCGTTTCACCACTAATACTGCCATTTCATTCCTCAGTTACCATCGGTATGAAATTTCTAGGAAAGGGGAAGTGGTGATATAGAATGCCCCACTTGCCAGAATATATAATATAGATTGATCAGAGTAATTAACACTTGGACACTGATTATCAATACATTAAAGGACCTTTCAAAATCCTTCATTTTCTTGCTTAAATCATTGATTTAAAAAATAGCATGTAATTAAGACAACTGAATCCACGTGCCTTATGCCTCATCTATTGAATTGGTTTTGAGCACCTCTGACAAAGGTACGGAGGGTGGTAAGAGAATGAACTACACTCTGGCTGAGGTGCTTCAACATCCATCACCAACACTGCCTCAATAGCCCCACTACTAACCGAGTGGGCCAGGGCTGAAAGGCAAAATTGTCAGGCTGAAACTCTAGCATGTGGTAACAGAACAAACGAGAGTGAAAACTGACTGGACCTGATTCTAACCAATCTATCTGTTGCAGATACATCTGTCCATTACCATATAGGTAGGACTAACCACCATGCAGTCCCTTGGGAGACAAAGTTTGACACTGACTTTAACATTGAATCCTATTGAAAACTATGATTCATTTAAAATTGTTCCACAGTAAGTCATAATATTCTGGAGAATAACCACAAATTTAAATGAGGACTAGCTGCGAATACACGCATGTTAAAATACAGACTACGGAGTTAAACAATTTTGAAACCAAGTTATTAGATCAAAGTTGTGCAGTTCTATCACACCCAATGGTGAATGCTTGTGGACAATGAATTAGTTAGCCAGAGAAGGAAACTGGATATGCTTTTCCATCCACACTGATGACAAGAGCCCAGTTCATTAGTGCAAAAGACAGTGATGAAACATTGGCAACCATCTTCAAAAATATCTTTTCTATTTCGTAGTTTTAATCCAGTGATATGTCCCAATATGGGTGTATTCTAAACTAAAGTATCAAACTGAGCCACATACAGAGATAATGGGACAAAAGCTTGATCAAAGAGCTATGTTCCAGGAGTGTTTTAAAAGTAGATAGAAAGGCTAAGGGTGTGAATTTCTGAGCTTGAAGCCTAGGCAACTGGAGCATGGCTACCAGTGAGAAAGCAATGATAATTTGAACTGTATAAAATGTACACGATGATCAATCAAAAACTCACTTTCCAAACTTCATGTGACTTCATGCACTGCACTACCAAGAGACAATTGCTGTAGTGCTCGGAATATTTCACCATGACTTTTTTACTAAGTCATGAATATTCAAAAGAGGATTTAAAAATCCATGTAGATATGGGGATTATGAGACTGGAGAAGATTACAGACAGGGAGAGACAAGGTCATGGAAGGATTTGAAAACAAGGATGAGAATTTTAAAATCAAGGCATCGTTTGAATGTGAGACAGACTTCAGCTGCAGCTGTCAAATAGATAATCTATCTTGGCACCCTCCTGAGATTATCACTTCCACAGGTGCCAGTCTTCAAACAACTCCAGTTATTTTAATTTGGTATTAAGAAAGCATCAGATATTGCAAAGACCATGGACCCGCTATTTGCTGGCTGTAATATGAGAGATGAACTGTACTGCTGACCGAGCTATAGAAGTTCAGTTACAATACTGACATCTAGCTGGCAAAATGGAAAACAGCATAGATGCATCCTTTCCATGAAAAAAAAGCCAAACTGACCAATTACCTTTGCATCAGTCTACACTTGATCATCAGCAAAGTGGTAGATAATGATAGTATTATCAAGTGGCATGTAGTCAGCTCACAGATTCTCTGTCTAAGTTCACCAGGGCCTCAGTACTCCAGATTTCATCACATCATTGCAAGAATTCATCAGGGTAATTTCCCAGGACCAGCTATCTTCAGCTGTTTCATTAATGACCCTTCCCTCTGAAGTAAATTCAGAACTAGGGGATGTTTGTTTGCCGCAGCATGGTTTCAGCACCGTTTACAACTCTTCAGATACTGAAGCAGTCCCTGCCTGCATGGAGAATGGCAAACTGGGTGAACAGTCAGACAACTTCAATTGCTGGCAAGGAGCATAGCTCTAAAGTCTGGATCCATTTCCTTTTCCCTGTAAGCGTAGGAGCACCCCCACGTCACTACTTTACATGATGAAGCTAGCTGATGCCATATGGCTCAGTTTCCATTGCAGTATAGGCAGAGGCCTCTTGATGGCTAACTGCTACAGTGGAAACGTTGATTGAGGTCCTAATATCCATGACTGATGCCTTACAAATTCAGATTGCTGCGATCCTGCCTGAGGATCTTACAGCTGTACATGACCGGTTGTTCTCGCAGCAGTCTCGCAGTCTGTGTTCCAACAGATTACTAGGACGACTGAGGCACTTCCCCAAGGTGTGGCATTATCTCCATGGAGCTTGAAGCTGTTGTCCTCTCTCAAGATGACAGCATTCATGGTCCAAGTGCCACCATTCTGCCCTTGTTCTTGCCACTCAGGTGGCCAATGGAACTTTTGCTGTTCGTACTAGGGCCCTACAGTCCGAAGCAGGGCCTTCAACATCCAAAGCTGCACAAGGTTGTCCTGCAAGGCTTTCTGCAGCCTCATCCTGTAACAATCAGCATTCTTTCACCAAACATGTAACAATCTCTGGAATAACATTGTGTAGGAGCACTAGGTTAGGCAAGCGTACTGTGAGAGCAGGGGTTAAGATATGAAAAGAGTGATTAGTTTTTTCTGTCTTTTATTGATTTATTGAGGCTTTCAATACAAAGTATAATTACAACAAGCTCATTTATAGAGCTTCAGTGCGCAGGTGATGCTTCTGTGTGCACCATCACTCAGAAACTGAACTCCATTGTCACCTCGTTCTCCGAAGCAGGTGAGGAACTGGCCTGTTCCCAAAACATCAAGAAGACTAAGACCGTCTTCCAAGCAGTTCCCATTGATTAAGATCAATGCTGACATACTGGAAAATTTCATGGGAGCTTCTCTCAATGAGGGCAGACATAGTTGGTGAAATTCATAGTTGTCCCCAGTGTGCAAGCTCAGCCCTCAGCCAACTTAGTGAAAAGTATTTGGGGATCAGGCTTATGCTGTTAGCTTTCAATGATTGATTTTTGTCAAGGGACCCTTGTGATGAGGAGCTTCATTTGGATGAATGATGAGGGAGTGGTGTGGAAAAATCTTCTGTTGGTGTGCGGAAGCACTTTTAAATTAAGCAAAACCTTACATTCTGACCACTTTTGCATTTGTC
Organism: Stegostoma tigrinum; assembly: GCF_030684315.1. Taxonomy (NCBI): domain Eukaryota; kingdom Metazoa; phylum Chordata; class Chondrichthyes; order Orectolobiformes; family Stegostomatidae; genus Stegostoma; species Stegostoma tigrinum. Next base: position 47,743,292 of record NC_081372.1, on the reverse strand, counting down.
TGGTTGCATGCGCTGGATGCACCTTCTTTCCTGCCTCTTCTTCCACCTCATCCTCCTCAGGTGGCTCCCTGATCATGGAGGTTGTGCTCGGCATTTATAATTGCTGTGGTGTGGAGGACATGCCACTTTAACATGAACAGGGAATGCCCATCTTAGATGAATCTGCTGAGTGAGTTTGGAGGCAAAACCTTTGCTTTCTGATACCTCTCCCTGTGATGTTGCAGGTAGTTCCATAGCTTTCAATAAAAGCCATCTAGTGTTACTGGTGTGGTGACAGAGGAGTTGTATATTTTGCTCTTGTTGCCAAGCAGACAGCCTCCATTGTGTTTTAGAGGCCTGAATGTCCTATTTATTCAGGATTGATAGAGAATAAATGCTTTGTGGGTGAGGCCAGCCCAATGAGCCTTCACTGAGAAGAGCTTTTTGCCTGGAGTCTTACATAAACTTCCCCCTTTAGAAAGTGTTGAGCCTTGTTATTCCTGCATGGCTGAGCAGTGGCAGGGCCTGCACATCCATATGTGTACAGTTGATGGAGATGTGACTTTCTGTCCTTACAGACTGTGGTAGGTACCTTAAATTTTCCCAGCAACATTAAAATAGTTCAAAAGAGAGGTCAAAACACCTCCCTCTCAACTTGTAAAATGACCTTTTAAATTGTCCCAGAATAGGTCCCATCCTGCTACATAATGCTTGTTGTTTAATGATTAATTAAAATATTGCCTGCATTTGCGGATTTGGTATTCAGGTTTTGCAGCAGCCAATTCAGCTGACTAATACTAAATGAAGCCCATTCAGGGTTTATAGGTCCACATGTATGATGAATGCCACTGTAGTGTGGTAATGCATTATGTACTATGTGGGAACAAGCAGGGCTGTTTCACACACAGGGAACCCCATGCTATACCATTCTGACGATAGTAATCTTTATGTCCTTGTATTATTCTATACAACATTTATTTCTGTCTTCTGTGTTTAGGTATGCTTTTGGTATTTCTTAATATATATTTCTCTATACTACTAGCTTTGTGTTTATGGCTAATCCTAATGCCTCGAGCAGGAATTGCCTGTTAAAAGGTTATGTGGTTGAATATCCCATTGATGTTCATTATCTCAGCTGATATGAAAACATAGGCTAGCCTGTGCCTTCAGATCTATATCCCTTAAAGTTTCATAGCTTCGGAGAGAGCAAATATAATTATTTTAAAACAGTCTGATTATCATTTTATCTATGCAATGTCATTGTAAAGTGTCTTAAACCTAACAAAAAATGAAAAAAAAACAACCTAAACATTAGAAATTGAACAACCAAAATATTTTACAGATAAATTATTTTGTTAATGCCACAGATCAGAAATCATTGATGCATTGTATACGTTTGCAGTAAACATATAAAGGCAACACTGGGTGAAGTTACACATATTCTACAAAGTCACTTTGTCAAAATATATTTTCTTATCACTTATAAACAGTGCTCCTTTATTAGGAATTACTTTGTATTAAAGTTAAAATCCTATTTATTAGATATGGGATGTAGGAAGTCCCTACCTGATGCTATCAGAATATAAAGCATTAACTACAACTTGGAGACTTGCCAAAGTGGTCAATTTGAAGAAAGGCTTTTAAAAGTCATTTGTAGTTTTAATGAATGGTACTGGTTGTTAGGCTAAAGACAGCTTCAAACTCATTAGAACTGTGAATAGTCTGATAAGTCACTAATATTTATTTGGGTGCAATTAGCCATGCTTCTGTTGTGGGAAGGAACACATATCTTGGCTGCCTTTTTGAGGACCAAGGTGATGTCATTATTTATGTTTTTTTTTATGTATCCAGGAGCAGGAACATCTTTGTAGCAATTGGTAACAAGGTCAGCCAGGTGGACCACATTCATGGAATGGCCATGTAAACCCTGGACTCGGTTACACCTTGGCCATGCAGGTTGTTTCATGGGTTCAATGTTCTTAGTCATTGTGGCTGCCACCCCAAAGTGGCTGGATGTGCATATAGTTCATTCATCAAACATGGGGATGACAGTAGAAAAACTGCGAGCACCTTTTACAATACAAGGACTCCCAGAAGTGTTGGCCACGGATAATGAATCATTGTTTAACAGCGTAGGATTTGAGTATTTCCTAAAGTCCGAGGTATTTGTCATGTAAGGATAGTTCCATAGCATCCAATGATGTGGTGGAAAGAGCAGTTCAAACTTTGAAGGCATTCTTAAAGAAACAGCCTACCGCTTCCCTCAATATCAAGCTGTCCCTGTACCTATTTGATTATAAGACCACCCCTCATACATCTACAAGGAAAGCTCCAGCAGAGTTTGGGGAGATAACTCCTCACCAGGTTAATTTTAACCTTTCCAGATGTGGGTGAAGGGAAAGATGAAATGACGTCAGGAAAGCTAATGCCAAATACAAGACTTCAAGAAGCGAGAGAGTTTACATAAGGGGACAAAGTTTTGTTGTATGAACTGCAAGAATGGACCTGCATGGGTAAGAGATGTGGCCAACATGAGGTCAGGGTCCAGTGACAAATAAAATTTGGCTTGGTGCTTTGGTTCTGAAAAAGCATGTAGACAATATAAGAGCTGCAAACTCGCAAACAGTGTGGGAGCAAAAACATGCCCGGCTCCTCAATTGCCTTTCTGGCTGTTCTGAATTCGTGGGATTTCCTTCTCTGTCATGTGTTGAAGATACCTTGGAAGCTGAAATGGACATGGTGGATGTTGCCAACTTGAAGCCTTTTGTGCCTGAGGAGGAGAATGAATTTCTTCCAAGATCCTCCCAACACAAGGACAAGCCACCATGTGTTATATGCCACCTGTATCAGAAGCAGAGTAAGAGGAACATGACCCAGGACTAAAACTCCCCAGGAGGGGCTACAAAAACTAGAAGTGGCCTATGTCGTTGGTCTCGGGGATGTAGTGATTGTAACAAGGTCAGCCAGGCGGACCTCATAAAGTATGAATTCCTTGATTGGGGGTGTTAAACTGGTCCAATCAGGGAAGGCTTGGCTGACAGATGTAAGTAGGAGTCTCAGAGGTTCTGTTCACTCTGAGAGCTGACTCTGAGCAAGTTGAATCAGTGTCAAGGACTTTCCATGTGTAAATAATGGGTGACATGGTGACAGGATACCAGCCTCTGTGGAGTTACTTCAATTTCAATCCCTACTTCTTTCTGTATAAGATGCTTGTATTCAAATGTGTTGTTGCCTATGATGTTGCAGTGTATGAGTAACAACCGATCTCTGTATCCTTCATCATTACTTTTGTGTGTTTTCCTATTTTGTTGAGCCTCCACTACGTGCTACTGCCTTCTTCTAAAACTTTAATGCACAACCCTACAAAACTCCCCTTTCTTTTGTTATGTCCACATTAAGATGCATTACATCATATTTTACTCTAAATCATACCTATCTAAGATGCCAAAACCTGCTGATTTCCCTTAGATTTTACTTCCCCCGGAGGATGTACATGCTCTGCACTTTCTGTTTTTAAAGCTACAGTTGGGATCATACTGCTTGTAGCAGGGATGCAGTGAGGGTGCATAGCACTCTTCTGAAGCCCTGCCTGAACGCTGACCCATTGAGTCCAGTGGCTCAAATTGTCTTCTCCGAGCTATTTATTTCCAGCTTCCCTGTTTTATGTGAGATTGAAGTACAAATGCTCATAGTTACTCATTTTGGCCACTAGCATCTGGAGATGTGTGTAAAATTCCCACTTAATTACCATTATTATGGTACATCATTTCTGATTAAACCATGGCATCTCATTGTACTTCAGAGTGAGAACATTTTCAGCTGCATAACATAATACGAATGCCACACCTCATGCCAAATAAAGTCACTTAAGTCTGGTATGCCTTTTAGTAAAATATTTATTTAGGTAAAATGCACTGTTCCTGCTTGAGAATGTTGTTTTCTTCAATAAATTTTAAGTACCAAAGATGGAGAGATTCATAAATTTACCACTTCAATGCCTATAAGGTAGTATCAGACCTCAACCTGAAGCACCTTCACTCTCGAAAAAATAAATTGTGAATTTTAGTATTTGCTGCTATAGTAGTTGTTACCTTGGAAACAAGATCATGTTATAGAAGACCTGCAATGTTCAGCTTGCTGTCTGATCTGAAATGTTGAAGGAGGCTCAGAGATCCAACAAACCACCTGGCACCCTCTGTGGAATTATAAGTCAGAATATTCCAAAAATCACATGCGGAGGATTTTCTGTATGTGCCACATTTATTCATGAATTTTTTTGTATGAAACAGTTTAAAATTTTGATTTAACCTAGGAAATTTTCTGGAGTTGCAATAGTGGTGATTCTCAAGCTGGTAAAAGTGACCATGTGATATATTGATTTTAGAAGATGCTTGACATATTTGTACACAAGAACTGCTGAGCAGTTTTAAGTGTGAACAATGTATACTTCAATTCGAAAGACACACGTTTTTGATAAAAATCATCAATGACTTTTATTCCATCATTGCTAATCAGAGCTACTTGAACCTCCTGTATATGTGGGAAACTCCGATTGCAATGACTGTCAAAATGATCGCCACCTCTCATTAGATCAATGAATGATGTGCAGTATCCAAATACAGTTAACCTATTTCTTTGGTAAAGTTGTGGAAGTGGTTGTCTAAGTCAGTAAAACATCTTGCTTGGTGAATGAGATTGACTAATCTTGGATAGATTGAAACGTCATGCAAAACTGGGTTTAAAGCTATCAAAATCAGAGAATGTGAACAGTATTGAATGTAATTCCAAGCTTGAAGTCATCCGTGCTGTTTACCTTAATTGGTGCTGTGCACATTTTGTGCTCTGGTGCATTGACATGATTCTTGTCACCAACAGTGGGGAGTGCAACCGACAGTGATTGGAGTCTGTGTGACTGAGATATTTTGAATTTGCTTCTGTTGGTTTCCAGTTACTCACTGTGTAATCCTGTAGAACAGAGGTGACTTACGGACTTAGTTGTTTTTAAAGGCACCATTTAATGGTAGTGCCACAGACAGAAATGAAGAAAATTGTTAATGGCTGGCATAATGTTGTAAACCAGTGGATTTTGGGAATTGAGTTAATAGAAAAACAGGATGGTATGTGAAGAAGCAAAATTAAAATTCTATAGCTGAGCTACTTCTTTCTTGGAATTATAGATTGCTGAGTGGATCTTCTCAGCAGCAACGAAATATAACACACAAGGGATACAATAGGATGTCCCATAAATGGGTATAATTGAATAACAGATGAGTCTAAAAGGTATCATTAAATAATTTTATCTGTTGCAATCTAACTTGCTAGTTCTTGTTGGGCTGCATTCCAAATCCCTGTACTTGTCAGAAAACTGTTAAAGACTCAATCTATGTAATTATAAGAGGATAAACGTTTAATAAGTTTATAAGAATTTCTTTTTCTCTTCTTTGCTATTTTAGTATGGAAATAGGTCCATGACTTTCTAAGAGTGATTGCATTAGGGATCAACAGTGTGGTACACTCGTGTGTACTCAAAGCTGTGTGACTAAATAGTCTTTTGTAATCTTTTGTAGTCAGAAAGAACATATACATGCACTGCACCTGTTCACTCAACAAAATAGGTGACACCCATTTTCTGGCTCACTTCTCAGAGCAATATTCTGACCAATTAAAGCCAACCTACCTGGTTCAAAATTTAAAGGAGGCTTGGCAGTTAACTGTCAATCAGCATTTGTAGGTACATTCACCGTGGCAATGCCTCTACTAATCAGAGCTCATTTGTCACCCAAGTAGCACCATCATCTCTTTTACCCTTGAATTGGTATTCTTGTGAATTATCCTGATGAGGGCAAGATGAAAAGTTTCACCAACACTCAAATTCCATACTATCAACCAGATATTTAAAATTCATATGCTTCTACTCATCCTCACAGACTTATGTTCACACCAATGGGATGCCTGCCACAGAGTTCAGTATTAACCTGGCACAGAGCTTGTGGCGTACACTTTCCTGAGTGGAAGTGGCGGTTAACTTGGTGAACTATTGACCATCTACAGTCTTGTCCATTGAGAGTCAGCAGCATTCCACCAGCCACATTGCAGCCTAGAGTACTGCAGGGGAGCACCAGGACAGGCAATAGCACACAGAAGGCAGACATTAAGAACATGCACATGGATGATTAGCTGAGCTTTGTCTGTAATATATGGTTTGGTTTGAATTATAAATTTGATTTCAGTTGTTTATACTGTAATGGCTTTTTGAATCATGACCAAGTGAATGCTGTGATGGTCAGTGACGAAGGAAGGTGAGGTCTGAGACTCTTGGTGAATGCTGAATTAAGTGTCCCTTACAGACAGTTTAGACTGAAAGGTGCTATCTAGGATGCCTTTTCCCTTCCTCATTTTCCACAAATCCCTCTTCTTTAGCTGCTCAGCATATAGCTAGTGGCAATAACAGCTATCCCATCGTGATAGAGATGGTGTGCAGCATGTAACAGAACACCATGAGCCTTGACACTTGATTATCCATTTGCTACAGGGGTGCCAATACAGCAATTCAGAGGGCAAAAGCATTGTTTTGAGAACACCAGTGATCTATCTATAAGATATTAGTAGCAGCTTGGCTTTCAATGCATGCATACCGCCCACATGTGCACAGGTTGTTCATGTAGTCACCCCAATGGTCAGCAGATGGCTGTTGCCACCCAGTAGTCACCCTTCATTTGCTGTGCTGACTGAAATGTAGGTGACACAGTTGACTGCTGCAAAGCAATGATATCATGACTGCTGCCAGGATAGTGGGCATGATGCATGATACATTGCCTATGATCACACACCAAATGGAAGCCGAGGGAGTGGGAGTCCTTGACGCTTCAGTACAGTTTAAAATTAACAATGGGCACTCACAAAGTGATGCGCCTGCAACCAGTAACACCCTGCACCATGGGGAGCCTTACAATCCCAGCAAAACCATGTCCTCAGCTCTAAGTGCTTATCTGTGGAGACAGAATGAAATATTCTTACCTCTTATTGAATAAAGAGCCTTAAAGACTCTCGTTCAACATTGTTCAACAAATGATGATACATTGCAAATATCTCCAACTCGACTGGACATCCCTCAGACCATGATGTAATTATAATCTCATGAATCATGTGAAACCCAAGTGATGTTACTCAACTGGAGCATCTTCTCGAAGGGATGTCATTCATATCTTTTTTAAATTAAAATTAAATAATCTCCATTCAATTGCCTTTATTGCCTAATCCTTTGTCTGCTCAACTCTAAATTGGTAATAAATTAGACGCTGAAAGTTATGATATCCAAAAATTCAAGGTCATTAAAGTGGGTCCAATTTAAGAGTAACTGCAGTTCGTAGACACACTTAATTCAGTGTAATGGAATTTAATAGAAAGAGGATCAAGAATATAATATAATTTGTGAGTTTAGAAGCTGACACAATAGAAAAACATAAATTTTGACTAATTTACTTAACATATTCACTTTCATACTGATTATAAAGAAAGGGGTTTGTCCTGACACTTTCAGGTTGGTATTTTTGATGATAGAAATTCTACACCTGTTTGAATTGAATGAAGCCTTCATAGCTAGAGAGAAAACTGAAATGTCAATTTCCTGCCTGTGTTAACTTGTGGGTTGGTATTTATTCTGTGAGACATTAGTTCCGTTGATTAGTGGCTTCAGTACTCAGTCATATGTTCATTGTTATCATCATAAGCATCATATGTGCTATGCCTGAAGGCAGCCCTTGCCTGACAATGTTCTTGATGTCTCTCTGTCCTGTGCAAGTCTTTTCATTTTTTCCTGTAACTTCCTTCAGTTTTCAAGCTGTTCAGTGTTGATATTCCTTACCTATCTTGCTTTGTCTGAAGTCTTTCCTCTATGATGCCTCCTACAAATCCATGACCTTGTCTCCCATTCCTCCTCTTTTTCATAATGAATATCAGCATATATCTTTGTTCATTCGCTGCCCTGAGTACAACATCACTTGTTACTTTTTCTGTACAACTGATTCTTTCCATCCTTTTCCAAACCCATGAAGTTAGTTAGTGGCTATCTCTAACTAACACAACCTTTCCCATTGCCATCCTTGTTGCTATTTCTTTATTGCATCTTCCATTTGCAGATATTATTCTCAATAAATATTTGGATTCTTACACCTGTTCTAATTCTTTTCTTTATTCATGATTTTGGAAAGATGCATTACTTTGGGTTTGTTGAGGTTCATTTTCATTCCGGTGTTCATGACTGTTGTTAAGAGTACATCTACCAGTTCTTGTATTGCCTCAGTCGAGCTTGCTACGAAGTTTTATCTTGCCTGTTAATCAAGCTGATGTTATCCTTCACCCCATTGGTACTGCCTCTCCTCCACAATAAACTGTGGCTGCAATATGTAGCATCTATTTGATGCACTGCAACAATTCATCAAGACTTCTTAGACAACACCTTCCAATCTGTGACCTCTACTACCTAAAAGAATAAAGTTAACAGATACATGGGAACACTGCTACCTGCAAGTTCCCCTCCAAGCCACACACATTTTTGATTTGGAACTGCATGCCATTCCTTTAGTTTTGCAGGGGTCAACACTCTGGAACTTGTTTCATAACAGCGTTGTGGATACCTTTTTCCCACATTGATAGCAGTAGTTGAAAAAGGCAACATGTCATCATCTTCTCAAGGGCAATTCAGGATGGGCAACAAATATTTCCCAACAAGTGACTCTCATATTGTGTGAATGAATGACAGCCATGCCCACCCCCAATCATAATATTAGATCATTGCTTATGCAAAGATGTTGCAAGAGATTGGAGTTTAGTGTCAAACTCCTCTTATTTGCAGCTCAAAATATTTTAAGTTTTTAATTTTTGTATATATGCTTCAGTATTCTGCTGCCTTTTTTTCATCTGGGTTTGTTAAAAAACCATCTTCCTTGCTCTCTAACATGGCTGTTGTCGGTTTTTTGTACTGAGTGGCACTAATCTCCTTTGCTTTTGCATACATAAAGTCTTTGTCTTTTAATCAACAGAAGTTTTGGAATGTGTCACACTGCTTTTCTATCAATGCGGTTTTGCTTTTTCTGATCCTCTTGTCAGTCAGGTGTGTATGTTTCAACTGGGCTCCTTCAGTATTCTTTATTCTTCACCTTTTGTGACATCAGGTAATTGAGGCCTGATTCTTTTTCCAAATCCAAATGTCCTTTTGTGTCTGATATCTCTTCCTTTTCCAACACTATTATTCCAATCTCCCATTAGATTTCATAATTCTTTTCATTCTCTTGTTCGATTAGTTCTTTAATTGTATCATTTATTTCATTCATGTTCTCATCTGAAAGTTCACTTCTGGGCATATACTCATGGATGAAATGTGATGAAATTTTATATAGTAAACTTGGATTCTAAAGTAGAGGTAAATGGATTTTGGCTTTCACTTGTGTGAAGGTGACATTTTAAGGATCGGAGAACTTTTCAGTGGGTCAGAACATGGTTTTTGAAGAAATCATGTGACTTATGCTAAATGATTAGTTAAACTACCATGGTGAGACAATTTCTGAAGTGCATGCTAGTTTGTGATTTAAAATCTGGAGAGAGACAGATGGAGAGGGGCCACAAGCACTGTCAGTTCCGAAGAAAGGATCTTTAAGAGCAGATGTGCTGTTTATCAGCCTAAAAGTATTCAGACTCATTTGAAAAAAAAATTTTCCCTTCGGGTTCAGTGAGAAAATTCAGTGAGTTAACCTGTGTCTGCCTATCTTAGGGAGAGATGGCAACAATCACATCTAATGAATGTGCAAATAGAACATAGAACATAGAACATAGAACAGTACAGCACAGAACAGGCCCTTCAGCCCACAATGTTGTGCCGACCATTGATCCTCATGGATGCACCCTCAAATTTCTGTGACCATATGCATGTCCAGCAGTCTCTTAAATGACCCCAATGACCTTGCTTCCACAACTGCTGCTGGCAACGCATTCCATGCTCTCACAACTCTCTGCGTAAAGAACCTGCCTCTGACATCCCCTCTATACTTTCCACCAACCAGCTTAAAACTATGACCCCTCGTGCTAGCCATTTCTGCCCTGGGAAATAGTCTCTGGCTATCGACTCTATCTATGCCTCTCATTATCTTGTATACCTCAATTAGGTCCCCTCTCCTCCTCCTTTTCTCCAATGAAAAGAGACCGAGCTCAGTCAACCTCTCTTCATAAGATAAGCCCTCCAGTCCAGGCAGCATCCTGGTAAACCTCCTCTGAACCCTCTCCAAAGCATCCACATCTTTCCTATAATAGGGCGCCCAGAACTGGACGCAGTATTCCAAGTGCGGTCTAACCAAAGTTTTATAGAGCTGCAACAAGATCTCACGACTCTTAAACTCAATCCCCCTGTTAATGAAAGCCAAAACACCATATGCTTTCTTAACAACCCTGTCCACTTGGGTGGCCATTTTAAGGGATCTATGTATCTGCACACCAAGATCCCTCTGTTCCTCCACGCTGCCAAGAATCCTATCCTTAATCCTGTACTCAGTTTTCAAATTCGACCTTCCAAAATGCATCACCTCGCATTTATCCAGGTTGAACTCCATCTGCCACCTCTCAGCCCATCTCTGCATCCTGTCAATGTCCCGCTGCAGCCTACAACAGCCCTCTACACTGTCAACGACACCTCCGACCTTTGTGTCGTCTGCAAACTTGCTGACCCATCCTTCAATTCCCTCGTCCAAGTCATTAATAAAAATTACAAACAGTAGAGGCCCAAGGACAGAGCCCTGTGGAACCCCACTCACCACTGACTTCCAGGCAGAATATTTTCCTTCTACTACCACTCGCTGTCTTCTGTTGGCCAGCCAATTCTGTATCCAAGCAGCTAAGTTCCCCTGTATCCCATTCCTCCTGACCTTCTGAATGAGCCTTCCATGGGGAACCTTGTCAAATGCCTTACTGAAGTCCATATACACCACATCCACAGCTTGACCCTCATCAACCTTACTAGTCACATCCTCAAAAAACTCGATAAGGTTTGTAAGGCATGACCTACCCCTCACAAAGCCGTGTTGACTGTATTTGATCAAGCCATGCTCTTCCAGATGGTCATAAATCTTATCCCTCAGAATCCTTTCTAACACCTTGCAGACGACAGACGTGAGACTTACCGGTCTATAATTGCCGGGGATTTCCCTATTTCCTTTCTTGAAGAGAGGAATTACATTTGCCTCTCTCCAGTCCTCAGGTACGACTCCAGTGGAGAGCGAGGATGCAAAGATCTTCGCAAGTGGCGAAGCAATTGCATTTCTCGCTTCCCAAAGCAGCCGAGGACAAATCTGATCCGGGCCTGGCGACTTGTCAATCTTAATGTTTGACAAAATTTTCAGTACATCAGCTTCCTCTATCTCTATCCATTCCAGCATGCACACCTGCTCTTCAAAGGTTTCATTCACTACACAGGTCGTTTCTTTCGTAAAGACAGAAGCAAAAAACTCATTTAGGGCTTCCCCTACCTCCTCAGGCTCCACACACAAGTTCCCTATGCTATCCCTGATCGGCCCTACTCTTTCTTTGACCATTCTCTTATTCCTCACGTAAGTGTAAAATGCCTTTGTGTTTTCCCGGATTCCTTCTGCCAAGCCTTTCTCGTGCCCCCTCCTGGCTCTCCTCAGACCATTTTTGAGCTCCTTCCTTGCCTGCATGTAATCCTCTCTAGCTGAACTTGACCCTAGCTTCCTCCACCTTATGTAAGCTACCTTCTTCCTTTTCACTAGAAGCTCCACCGCTCTCGTCATCCAAGGTTCCTTTATCTTACCCCGTCTTGCCTGTCTCAGAGGGACATATTTACTCATCACTCCCAACAACTGTTCCTTAAACCATCTCCACATGTCTATAGTTCCCTTACCATGGAACAACTGCTCCCAGTCCATGCTTCCTAACTCGTGTCTAATCGCATCATAGTTTCCTCTTCCCCAATTAAATATCCTCCCATTCTGCCTAATCCTCTCCTTCTCCATAGCTATGTAGAATGAGAGAGTGTTATGGTCACTATCACCAAAATGCTCTCCCACCACAAGATCTGATACCTGCCCCGGCTCGTTTCCGAGCACCAAGTCTAGAATGGCCTCTCCCCTCGTCGGCCTGTCAACGTACTGCGTTAGGAAACCCTCCTGAACACACCTTACAAAAACAGCTCCATTCAAATCTTCTGCTCGAAGGAGGTTCCAATCAATATTAGGAAAGTTAAAGTCACCCATTACAACAACCCTACTGCGTCCACACTTTTCCAAAATCTGTCGACCTATGCTTTCTACAATCTCCCTGCTGCTATTGGGGGGCCTGTAGTAAACCCCTAACGAGGTGACTACTCCCTTGCTGTTCCTAATTTCCACCCATACTGACTCAGTAGGCAGATCTTCCTCGACAATGGAAGCTTCTGTAGCTGTGATACCCTCTCTGATTAGTAGTGCTACACCCCCTCCTCTTTTTCCCCCCTCCCTATTCTTTTTAAATGTTCTAAACCCTGGAATATCCAGCAACCATTCCAGCCCATGAGAAACCCATGTCTCTGTTATGGCCACAACATCATAGCACCAGGTACTGATCCATGCTCTAAGTTCATCACTTTTATTCCTGATACTCCTTGCATTAAAGCAAACACACTTTAACCGATCCCTTGGTTCCTTCCCAGGAAAATCCTTCCCACTAGCTGGTCTACCTCTTGCTACTGCCTCACCTGCATCAACGCTCACCTCTGGTATACAGCTCAGGTTCCCACCCCCCTGCCATACTAGTTTAAACCCTCTCGAACTACTCGAGCAAACCTTCCACCCAGGACATTGGTCCCCTTCCAGTTCAGATGCAACCCGTCCTTCTTGTACAGGTCCCACCTTCCCCAGAAGGCATCCCAATTATCAACATATCTGAAACCCTCCCTCCTACACCAGCTGCGTAGCCACGTGTTCAGCTGCGCCCGCTCCCTGTTCCTCACCTCGCTATCTCGTGGCACCGGTAGTAAACCAGAGAACACTACTCTGTTCGTCCTGCTCTGCAGCCTCCATCCTAACTCCCTGAAATCACTTTTTATATCCTCAAACCTATTTCTGGCTATATCATTTGTGCCAATATGTAACACGATTTCTGGCTGTTCACCCTCCCCTTTCAGAACTTTATACACCCGATCGGAGACGTCCCGGACCCTGGCACCAGGGAGGCAACATACCTTCCGGGAATCCCGATCTTGCCCACAAAATCTCCTGTCGATTCCCCTAACTATCGAGTCCCCTACCACGAGTACTTTTCTATTCTGCCCCCTTCCCTTCTTTGCCACAGTGTCAGGCTCAGTGCCAGAGAACTGACTACTATGGCTTTCCTCTGGTAGGTCAACCCCCCCAGCAGTATCCAAAACGGTATACTTATTGCTGAGGGGAATGCCCACAGGGGATCTCTGCACTGTCTGTCTGTCCCCTTTCCTCCCCCTAACTGTAACCCATCTATCCTCGTCCTGAGCCTTAGGAGTGACCAACTCCTGATAACTCCTCTCAATTACCCCCTCTGCCTCCCGAATGATCCGTAGTTCATCCAGCTCCAGCTCCATTTGTGCCAATAGAAGTGCCAATAGCAAAATAGAAGTGATATTTCACAGGGGTTGAATGTCTGTAAGGATATTATAGGAGAAAAGAGTTGAAATTTTCATTTTATTCTTTGAGATAAGATCCATTCAAACTGTCATATAAATAAAGCTTTGCTTTTATTCTTTTTTCCTTGTAATAAATTAATGTTATATTGTATAAATACATTGGCAGCATCTTGTGAATATGTTTACTTACTAACCACTGCAGTAACCAAACTGTGAAATAAAAGTTATGGCTTATCAAGCCAAGTTTCATTTTGAAATCTGACTTGTCTAGTATTACCATGGCTGGGATCATAATGGATGGTGATGTCCACTAGTTGCTCCTTTAGTTTCACCAGCATCAGTATATCTGACTTCCATTTCATTTCACTTCACTCACACAGTTAACAGCTTTTCAAACTACCACTCACTGTTCCTTTCCTCTTCTTCCTTCACGTAAGGTTTCATTTAGTCTCTTATGAGGTCCCATCCTCTCGTCTATTGTACTTCACATAACCCTAGGATGTGTAGTTTTTCCTTTTCCATTTCGCTAATTTTCCTTCCTGTTTATTATCCACACTCAAATTTAATATTACCAAGCTTATATTTCATTGGATGGTATGCTGGGATATCTCACTAACTCGCTTACTGAATGCAACAGCATTTGTCCTTTGACAGAAGTTCCCATATCCCCCATTGGTTTTCATCTGTGCTGACACCACCCTGAGGCATTTTCTTTGCTGTTTTTGGTGGTGATTTGCCATTGTCATGTGGCAGAAAGTACTGGGCTACAATGTTATCAGACAAAAACCTCAAACCTCACACCTCAAAGACCTGACTCACTGTCATACATTATTTTCAAATTTCTAGCAAGCATTTATCCTCAGACATCTCCCCATCTTTACAATATTAGACATTCCTAGTGTGATGATACTGTGGCTGGAAGAGGTGTATTTTGTCTTTTTTTTAAGAGAGGTTTTGAGCCATAGGTGATGAACTGTCTGGCCCAAACCAAGAAAGTAAAGCTTGTGAGGTCTTGCGTTTTGTTTCAAAGTTAGAACAATGGAAACAGCATTAACAGGAGGAGTTAGGCTCCCACAGAACCTAGATTTTAGTTTCTCTTTGAGTAGTTGTTGGGGTTTTGACGTTGGCTGTGGAAGCTGTCTCCCTGTTTCTCTACCAGAAGTTTTTCCTTGTTACAGCTAAAAGCTTGGGTTCCCTCTCTGCTCCTGGGATTTTGTTTGAGGCAATTTATTTTACTGAATTTGCCTTTGCCAAGAGGTGTTAATTAAATGTTACTGTAGTGAAACCATTGCTGTTTAGCAGCTAAATAATCTATTATTCTGTCAAAGAGATTACAAGATGTAGAGCTGGATGAACACAGCAGGCCAAGCAGCATCCAAGGAGCAGGAAGGCTGACGTTTTGGGCCTGGACTCTTCTTTAGAAAATTATTCTGTTAAGTTTTCCAAAGTTATATCAATTCTTCTTTTTTCCCTTGTTTGCATTTTAACTGAGGATAAGAATAAAGTGTGGTTTGCTTAAAGCTGAGCAGTATGATCAACTGAATTGCAAGTGCCTCTAAATAAGATAAAAGTTAGGGTCTAGGCTATCTCCTTGATATATTTGCAGGGGTTTTGGTTGAGTCCATAACACTAGGAATTTTGTATGATTGTTGATTGGAGGAGACAAGAAACCCCTCTACATAGCCCTTCCCAAAAGCCTTCTGCAACTTCACATTACCAGGTAACACAGGGTTAATTAGTGTCAGAATCTTCTGCAATTATTCCAAAGGCATGATAAATCAGAAATTTAGATTTTGGGTTCAAGTGTTTATCAGAACATCTCAGAGAAATTAAAGGCACAAAATCCGGTTCAGATCACAAGATAAACGTTTCGTTATGAGTTCCACTGCTACTCCTTGCAATCATATTGTCAATTACTGGGTAGTAAGGACAGACTACTAAAGACAGGACACTCACACCACCAACTAGACTGACTAGCATCATAGCGTTCGAGAAAATATTTTAAAAGTATCTTAACATAATACTAATGTGTCATTTAAAAAAAAATTCACAGCATGAGGGTGTCACTGACCAGTCAGCATTTAATATCCAAGATAACAATGTGTAGAGCTGGATGAACACAGCAGGCCAAGCAGCATCAGAGGAGCAGGAAGGCTGACGTTTCGGGCCTAGACCCTTCTTCAGAATTTTTTTTCTAAAGAAGGGCCTAGGTCCGAAATGTCAGCCTTCCTCCTCCTCTGATGCTGCTTGGCCTGTGTGTGTTCATCCAGTTCTGCACCTTATTATCTCAGATTCTCCAGCATCTGCAGTTCCTGCTATCTCTGAAAGCATTTATTATCCATCCCCAATTGCCCAGAAGGCAGTTCAGAGTCAAACACATTGCTATGGGTCTGGAGTCACATGTCGGCCAGACCAGGTAAGGATGGTATCAGTGATAAAGGGAACTGCAGATGCTGGAGAATCCAAGATAACAAAGTGTGGAGCTGGATGAACACAGCAGGCCAAGCAGCATCTCGGGAGCACAAAAGCTGACGTTTCGGGCCTAGACCCTTCATCAGACCCTTCTGATGAAGGGTCTAGGCCCGAAACGTCAGCTTTTGTGCTCCCGAGATGCTGCTTGGCCTGCTGTGTTCATCTAGCTCCACACTTTGTTATCCAGGTAAGGATGATGGTTTCCTTCCCCAAACGACATTAGTGAACCAGATGTGTTTTTCCCAACAATCAGTAGTGGGTTCATGACCATCATTAGATTCATAATTCCAGATATTTCATTGATTTCAAATTCCACCATCTGTCGTGGCAGGATTCAAACCCGGGTCCCCAGAACATTACCTGGATCTCTGGATTAACACTCCAGCAATAATACCACTCGGCCATTGCCTCCCCATGGAGAACATTTACCAAAGGGTCATAAAGCACATTGTATAATTGGAAACAATGTTGTATATTTTACTAGAACACTTTATTGTTTGGATAAGATTAAGTGTAAAATGTACTTCTTTGGGATTGAAGTATGCTATAATTAGGAAGGGAAGAAAGAATAGATTCTTCTTTGAAAGTATGTCCACAACAGCTAGTGTTACATCACAAATATTAGTACTTGTCCAACATCATCTGTATTCCATATGATTTCTTGTTTAGGGCATCTTTTAAGCTGATGCATTCAATGCTTATGGACAATCAGCTGCACTTGAAGGATAATAATTGGTGTTTCTGCAAGTATTTGTACTTAATGTGAAACTGGGCTCCTGTTACGGTAATGGTACAAACTCTTAAGCTTACTGGAGGTTGTATAAACAACACTAGGATTTCAAAGGAATCGTGGCTTACAAATGGGTTTGTAAGTCTTCTAGGACCAACCCTATTCCTTTAATCAAGCATATGTTTTTAAAAAGCCCTTTGCAGAATATGCTTTTCCCATGCTAATGGAATTGTTTTCAAATGTTTCTTCATGTGCAGATGCTTTTGATTGCACGTTTCCATTCATTTGTTTTACTCTAGTTTTTGAGAGAAGGTAGCAAATGATCGCTTTGAATTTGTAGTCTCATGCAATATACATGCTAAGACAAACTATTTCAGTTGGAAATAGATTTTGTCATTATTCAAATGACATTTTGACTGTGTTACTGATGGAAGTAGAGTTGACCATTCATCCAGTTTAGATTAGACTGGCAACCCAAATGTGTCTATTCTGTACAGGGAGCGGCAAATGATGTTCCTCTGTTTTAAAAAAAATGCCATTAATATTATCTTCCATAGGGCCTGGCATGGGTGCCTGAGATCAAACAAAATCAGGGAAAAAGTGTTGGTTCTGTAATTAATGGTTAACTGGGTGAAAATCTGGTTATATATAATGTCTGTGTTTTACATGTACATACTAGGAACAAGTGAACAATGTGTTAAAATCTTGTGATTAGTGGGGAAAAAACTGACTGAAGGTGCCTGTCATCTATCTAACCTACCCCAAACTACTAGTGTTTAACAATTAATTCTTAAGATTTTCACAAAATTTGTCAAAGTAAATTTCTGATTTCACACCAGGATCTTACTCCTGTCTAGCCTTAAATATAAAAATACAGTAACAGACTGGACAGCCTAGATGCAATTAAAAGTGACCCTAGGCCACTGAACTCTGGCTCAGGTCAAGACTACTAGATTTGAGATATCAGGCAACAAGAACATTTGATACGATGGTCCCAATGAATTGATATTTATTGTAACTGAATTGTTGCAGAAAACCTTAAACTCACATATTCCTGTATTAAGTTGAAGCCAATCCTGTTAACCAAGTGGTTCAAACTTTTTACTTGAGCACATAATCTAGACTGATATCCAATGCACTAATGAGGGAATGTTATACTCTGGAGGCACAATATTTTCAATTAAAAGCCAAAAGAACTGCAGATGCTGTAAATCAGGAACAAAAACAAAGTTGCTGGAAAAGCTCAGCAGGTCTGGCAGCATCTGTAAAGGAGAAAACAGACTTAATGTTTCAGGTTCGGTGACTTTTCCTTAGAACTGTAACTGTTCAGCGGAAGGGTCACTGGACCTGAAATGTTAACTCTGTTTTCTCCTTCACAGATGCTGCCAGACCTGCTGGGCTTTTCCAGCAACTTTGTTTTTGTTCCAGTGTTTTCAATTGTTTGTTACACTGAGGCCTCCCTCTCAGACAGACTTGAAAGGTCCTACTGCCTTTATGAAGAAGTTTGGGGGGTGTTTCTCATTGTGCCCTTGTCAGTATTTATCCCTCATCTAAAACCTCCAAAAACAGATTCTTTGCTTATGATTTGATTACTGTTTTTTTGCAGTTTATTGTACAAAGATTGACTGCTGTATTTCCTATGTTAAAACAGTGAGTAGATTTAAAAGTACTTAAATGGTTCCAAATCACCCTCAAGGCCCTGATGTCCTGAAAAGCATATAAATGCAAATTACAAATTATATAAATGCAAGTTCTTTCATTGTATCAGTATATTGACTGAGCCCAAAATAGTTCAAACTATATTCTTTACAAATCCTGCAATTAAATCTAAAGTATGAATGAATTGATGGTATTTTTTGCAGGGTCCTGCTAATGGAAACCAGCGCATTTAATTTGAGGAATTGACTGTAAATAAAAGCTTGAATCAAGTTTGAGTGTTTTGCCGAGGGCCAAGGTGAATTTTCTGACAAACGTCAATAAACTCGAATGGAGCAGCCAGACTAATGAACTACATTGACTAATGAATACAGAACATCTGAGGTACCAAAATTGGACGGCAAAAAAGGTGCTAGTCATAAATAAGTTGGGGATGTTGAATTTTGATCTCCTTTCTCTCCAGTTTGGTGTTAGCTTTGTCAACCTAGCTACATAGTATCCAATTACAAAGGAGAGAGAAGATAAACAGTGAAAAATGACAAATAATTCTGGACCATACTGCACCAAGACTGTGTGTAATTACAGTCGCAAACAATATTTGATACTGATGTTCTGTTTGAATTTTCTGAAGTGTAGGCAGTTGTACAAGCAGTGCGTTATATTTTGCAGGCATCATTTTTCACTTTAAATCAGAACTGAAAATGTGAAAATTCCGATGAATATTCTTGATATATCATTATTTGAAATTTGGATTCCAAAATGCATAATTTTAACATTGATTTGTATTTCTATGCTGTTTATGTTAAGTGGAGAGACAAGGTTTGAGGAGAGACAGTTCTGCCAACGAAATAAGTCACTTTAAGGTAGAAACAGGGTTTCTGTTCTCTCATGTTGCAGTTCTGTAAGGTTGTTGATAAAGGTAAAATGTTTGAATTTTTAGTTTGAATATTTGTAAATACATCATTTCAGTTAGTTCCTATATGGTGTGAAATAGTCCCTTTTTAAGTCTTGTATGTGACACTTTAATTTTTCTTGTTAAACGGGCATTGGCAGATTTTTGTAAAAATATTAAGTAACTGACCACCATGGTGTACAAATTGCGAAAGTAAAACTTATAACCGAGCAAACAAGTTCTCCCTTGGGGTTCAGCTTGTCCAGTATGACCATCGACTGAAATCATAATAAAATATAGATAACCATTTCCTTCAGTTTAATTTTAATGTTCAGATTTTAGTATACCAGGTTAGAAAGGGACATTTATAGTAAGAAACAGTTCATTTAGCCTGACTGTTTATGTTGGTGTTTATGCTGTATGGTGGCCTTCTCCTAACAGTTATGTATGTCTTCGGAAACCCGCCACTTCCACAGGTCTTTGCATGTTTCCTTGACATTATGACAATGTCAAGTACGTGGACTGCAACAGCTCAAGAAAGTAACTCACCCCTGTCAAGGGCAACCAGGGACAGAAAATAAATGCTGGCCAGCCAGCGAAGCCCACATTCTATGATTCTATGAGTGAATTTAAAAAAAAATTTATCCTGCCTCAATAAAAGAAATGGCCTTTAGTTTTCAGTTTGAATGTGTATGGTTCTGGAGGAAATTCTGTTTATTATCAATGTATGATCTAAAAGTGCACTGTCTTAAACTATATTGCCACTTTTACCTCAACTTAAGGGAGTTTTAATTGTGTGTCAACATAAAAGAAGCATTTTAATTAGATTCAGCTCCAGTCTCCTAGATTTTAGTCATCTCCAGTAACCACCAGGTCAGGGCTGGCATAGCTAGATTTAAAGTGAAGGTCTTTTTACTAACTCTCAAAGGCTTGGAACATACTCGACTGATACAGTATCTCCATTCCTATGCTAGCTATGCTTATGCAGCCCCTGAAAGAAGAAGTCAGATTGGAAGGGCTGTGTTGTGCTGTGACCATACCATGTGTTGACATTACCCAGACTGATCTGATGGGACATTATGGTAATGCTTAAGTCATGATATTTTTAAATGCTGCTTGGACCTGAATTTTCCAAACCAACAAGACTACTTCAAAAGGTGCATTTTATAAACAGGATTTTACTGCAAGGTCCAAACAGAAATATAGGAGCTGAGTACAAATGGGCAACCTGGCTGACAACACATTTGAATTTCAGATGCAAATTTGGTAAAACCAATTTCACCCTCAACATAATTTTTGGTAATCCAATGATTCATGTGACTAAGAAAATGAAAAAAAAATGCACAGTCTATTCAGACCAAAACTCCAAAGCACAAAATCCAATGTTACTAGTCTATCAGAAACTTTGCTACTATTCGCCACAATAGTTCGAATATTTGTAATTGCAAACTCAAGCAATCAATTTTCATTGTTGAATCGAGGAACTGATCTGTCCTGGAAAAATGTTTGTGTGTTTTACTGTTTCTGTCAGCTGAATTGAATGATGTTCATAGAAATGTGAAATTGTCCAATTTTTGAAAATTTAGAATCACAGGGGGCCCTTTAACCCATCATGCCACTCCAGCTCATTAAAGAAGCTTCAGTTACGTCGTGCCAATCTCCTGCTTCTTGTACATACACTGCACATTATTTTTATAAGCCTCGATTGTACCTACTTCCACCACACTTCCAGGCAGTGCACCCCATACCCCAACTACTTGCTGAATGAAAATGTTTTTTCTCTCTTCACCCTTGCTTCTTTTTGAAGATCACTTTAAAACTATGCCCTCTTGTTCTTGTTACTTTTAGGAGCAGGATCTACTCTATCCCTATCTGCTCTATCCAGCCCGCTTAATTGTTAAAACCTGTTTCAGATTTCCTGTTAACCTTCTCTCCAAGGAGAACAATGCCAGTATTTTCAATCTTTCCTCAGAATTAAAGCTTCTGAACTCAGGGACCATTGTTGCAAATCACTTTTGCACTCTCCCCAGAACATTCACAGAATTCCTGTGATGTGGTGCCCATAACAGTACACAGTGATCCAGCTAAGGTCTCACAAGTGTCTTCATTCAGTGCTCAATGCGGAATTGCTTAAATTCCACAGAAATACCCATCCCTTACCTATGCACTCGCTTATAGTTGATAGAGAATTGTCACCAGCGTAAGTTTACTGTCCATAAATATTGTGCCTTCATGTGTCTAACTGCTCTGCTATTGAATCTGGTCTTCAATGTAATTAAACTTTTGGTTTCTTAACTGCAGAAGTATTGTATAAGATCAGAGGTGACATTATCTTAATTACAATTTACGTTACATGAGGAAAAGTAAATCAAACCGATCATGTGCATCTGTGGAATACAGCAAATGTTGTCAGATTCAATTGTTAGCTATGAATTAAATATTGAATTGGGAAGTTGTAGCATTGGAATGATTGTCTTCTGTGTGATATTTCATCAAAGATGATAAGCAATTTACCTTCTACTGAAATAATGTTTAAAAGAGTGTCATATGAATGCTTTGAGTATGCCCGTAAATCCCAGCAGTCATTTTGAGGCTGTAGTCTCAAAGTGAAAAAGCCAGAAAGAGCCAGCTGACTGTAGTTTGATTTATTCCTTACAGCTCTATTTACTGAGGTCCCTCATGATGTTTCAGCCAGAGCTGGGCAAGATGTGGAGATGGCCTGTGCTTTTCGGGGCAGTGGTTCACCATCTTACTCACTGGAGATTCAGTGGTGGTATATCCGAAACTCCAAGGACTGGACTGACAAACAATCATGGAGCTCTCACCAGGTACTCTCACACTGTCTGCTTGTGTCCAACTTCTTTATTTAAGTATAAAAATTAGCGTTAATTTGTATGATTATATTAGCTTTGAAATGATAAAATACCCCAATGCATTTAAGGGAAACATGATCAGCCATACATTGACTTCTGAGACACAGCTAGGACAGATAGCCTAGAACTTGGTCAAAGAGGTAGATTTTAGTGGTCTTAAAGAGGGAGTTGGAAAAATGAAGAAGGTGGCTCAGTGGTTTAGATTAGATTAGATTCCCTACAGCGTGGAAACAGGCCCTTTGGCCCAGCAAGTCCACACCGCCCCTTGAAGCATCCCACCCAGACCCACCCCCCTATAACCCACACACCCCTGATCACTACGGGCAATTTAGCATGGCCAATCCACCTAGCCTGCACATCTTTGGGCTGTGGGAGGAAACCAGAGCACCTGGAGGAAACCCACGCAGACACGGGGAGAATGCGCAAACTCCACACAGACAGTTACCCGAGGCTGGAATTGAACCCGGGTCCCTGGCGCTGTGAGGCTGCAGTGAGCCACCGTGCTGCCCCAGTTAGCACTGCTGCTGTACACTATCAGGGATCCAGGTTTGATTCCACCCTCCGGTGACTATCTGTGTGGAGTTCGTACATTCTCCCTGTGTTCTGCATAGGTTTACTCTGAGTGCTCTAGTTCCCTCCCCCCGACCCCGCGATCCAAAAATGTGCGAGTTAGATGACTGGCCATGCTAAATTGCCCTTGGTTTCCAAGGATATGCAGTCTAGGTGGATTAGCCATGGGAAATGCAGACCTACGGCAATAGGGTAGGGGGAGGGGGGTATGTTTTGGATGCAATGCTATTTGGAGAGTGGGTGTCGTGATGGCCTACTTCTACACCGTAGGGATTCTATGACCCTGTGTAGGGGTGGGGGAGGGGTAGTTCTAGAGCTTTGTGGTTAGATTTTTGAAGGAATGGTCAATACAGTTGGAAGCGAAGTAAGTGGAGAACAGGGTTCTTGGGAGTTTTTATAACTGCAGGATTTTACAGATACAAGGTGGATTGAGACCATGGAAGGATTTGAAGACAAGAATGAGAATTCTCGACTTATTCCATTGCTAGACTGCGAGACAGTGCAGGTAGCGCAAACTCCAGTAAAGGCCTGGTAATAGTTTCCAGAATCAGATCATTGACCCCAGCCATTCCACACAAGCAGAATGCACAGGCATCATTGTTCACTGATAGCCTAATGATGTTAACATTTTGTCTTGTAGTTATAAAATCATAGAGACCCTTCAGTCCAACTGGCTCATGCTGAGCAGATATCCTATATAAATCTGGTCCCATTTACCAGCATTCAGCCCATATCCTCTAAACCCTTCCTATTCATGTATCCTTCCAGATGCCTGTGAAATGTTGCAATCCTACTAGCCTCTACCACTTCCTCTGGCAGCTAATTCCATACACATACCACCCTCTGCATGAAAAAAGTGCCCCTTAGAACCCTTTTAAATCTTTCCCCCCCTAACCTTAAGTCCATACCCTTTAGTTTTGGACTTCCCTATCCTGGGGAAGAAACCTGGCCTATTTCACCCTATCCATGAACTTCATGGTTTTATATACCTGTATAAGGTCATCTCTCAGCCTTCAATGCTCCAGGTAAAATAGCCTCCGTCTATTCAGCCTCTCCATATAGCTCAGACCCTCCAAACCTAGCAACATCCTCGTAAATCTTTTCTGAACCCTTTCTAATTCACAGTTGTAAAATAATTTAGGATGTTTATCATTTTTTACAATTTATAAACTAAATGCCTTTTTGAAG
This sequence comes from Stegostoma tigrinum, assembly GCF_030684315.1. NCBI lineage: Eukaryota > Metazoa > Chordata > Chondrichthyes > Orectolobiformes > Stegostomatidae > Stegostoma > Stegostoma tigrinum. The sequence goes on along the minus strand of NC_081372.1, from coordinate 47,719,293 downwards.
ATATAACCTAGACACGAATAATTTTTAAACTACATTTCATTTTGTGTTTTACCCCTGTCTGCCTCCCAAGACAGAGGCAGACTGAAGTTATGTGCAAAGCACTTTACTGCCATCAAGTGGCTAAACCATGAGCTGAAATAATATTCCCCTAATGAATTGCCTTTCCTGAAGCGCGAGAGGGAAGGTGGTCTTCCTGCCAGCACAGGAGTTAGGTTCTGAGTGGATAGACCTTCCTGCCGCTCCAGTGGTTCAAACCCTTATATGGTGAGTTAACAAGTAAAATGCCATTTCACTCATTGTCATGATTATCTCCATTTCCAACCAGCAAGGATAGTGTCAGCCTTGCCATCAGGTACAACACCAAACGGACCTGCCCGTCAGGTTGGGGGAGGACGTTGTGTATGTGTAGGGACTCCCTCAAGCCCAAAGGGTATTGTGTGCATTAGGTTAGTCACTGTTTTGGTCTACTTAGAAAAATCATTTTGGGTAACCAATATTCCATTGCTGCAACTATTTACAGATTGCACGATTATGACCGACATTACTGTGGACAATGTCACAAGCTTCTAGCCTCTGGTCTATCTCTCAGCAGTTTCTGCTTTACTCTGCCTAAGTTCCCTATGACAGCGGATGGTGCTCACTGTACCCAATTAAGTATTAACCCTTTCAGACTCATTTACAATATCGCTCACCCTCAAGTCTTTTCTTCATATGCCAGTGCTATTATACATTATACATTATACATTTTAAGTTAAATGCTACCATCTCTCCCCTCCCCCCCCCCCCCCCCCCCCCCCCCCGCCTATCTTTGATTGTATGAACTCAGATGATCTGTAGATTTTGCAACTCTTCCTAAACATGTTGGGACTTGGAAGAATGGTAGTTGGTCAGTAGGAGGTCAGAAAGTCTTTTGGGCAATGTAACGTCTGTAGATCTCCTCTGTTTCCATCTTTTTGCCATGTGGCTCATCTAATAAATAATTTGTGGATGGTTCAACCTTAATGGGATGAGGTTCCTACAGTTCATTTGCAAAGGCCTTTTGACAGTACGAACAATGTTCAGTCTCCAATGCTTTGCAACTTCTTGGAAGATTGCTCACTTTCTATGTAAATTGCTGAACCTCAACATTTTCCCTGCACCTAGCTGCCAAATTCTTCCCACAGCAGCACTTACTGTAATATGTGGCTGGCTATATGTGGTAAGATTTCTCTTTATATTTGCTCACACGTGGGATGTGGGCATCGCTGGCTGAGCCAGCATTTGTCGCTCTTCCCAGTTGCCTTTGAGAAGGTGGTGTTGAGCTGCCTTCTTGAATCGCTGCAGTCCATGGGCCGTCTGTAGACCCCAATGCCATTACGGGAGGATTGCAGGATATTGACCTAGCAACACTGAAGTAACAGTGGTGTGCTTCCAAGTCAGGATTGTGATTGGCTTGGAACTTACAGGTCATGGTGTTCCCATATATCTGCTGCCTTGTCCTTCGGCCTGGAAGTGGTCATGCGTTTGGAAGATGCAACCCAAGGAACCATGATAAATGTTTGCATGAATCTTGTAGATGGTACACACTGCCACTGAACATTGGTGGTGGAGGGTGTGGATGTTTGGTAAGCAGCTGCTGCTTGATGTCACGGTTGATGACACTTTCCATCCTTTACTGATGATCAAGAGTAGACAAATGGGGCAGTAATTGGCTGGGTTTCATTTGTCCTGTTTTTGTGTGCAGGACAAACTTGGGCCATCTTCTACATTGCTGGATAGATGTCAGTGTGCTAACTGTGCTGAAATAGCTTGGCTAGGGGAGCAACACGTTCTGGAGCACAGCTCTTCAGTACTATTGCCAGAATGTTGTCACCCATAATATCTAGTGCCTCCACCTGTTTCTTGATATCATGTGGAGTGATTCAAATTGGCGAAAATTTAGTATCTATGATGCTGGGGACCACTGGACAAAGCTGAAATCAATCCACGAGGCATTTCTGGCTGAAGATTGCTTTGATTGCTTCAGCCTATCTTTTGCACTGATGTGTGGGCTCTTCCATCATTGAGGATGGGGACATTTGTAGAATGCCGTCCTCCAGTGAGTTATTTAATTGTCCACCACCATCATGACTAAATGTGGCCGGACTTCAGAGCTTAGATCTGATTCATTGGTTGTGGAATCGCATAGCTCTGTTTATCACTTAGTCTGTTTGACACACAAGTAGTCCAGTTGATTAGCTTCACCAGGCTTATAATGTTCCACAAAGGCATAAGTATTGCACCAATTTTGTAGACAGAGTAGTGAGCTGAGTCTTCAGGTGCCTTGTCCATCAGTGGCCCTGATGTGTTGTAGTGAGATGGACATATAATTCTACAGTGTTGTGTACAAATAAGAAATTCTCTTCAAGCCTAACTCAACCATTCTGCCCTTCCCTGCACCCTCTCCCTGAGGTTGTGTGTACTGTGGTAAGATTGTGTCACTGCCCAAATACAGTATTTATTGGGAAGTGGCTAAGGTACTCACTGTTGTGCCCTATTGTCCAAAATGTAAATGTTCTAATAGAGCACATATTCCTGGTTATGCTGTTTAACTCCTTCCCCGGGCATCAGTATATCATCCATGTTCTGTATGACTCCACAAAGACCAAGTAGGAGTTTTGATACGTTTTGTTGAAATACCTCTGAAGCAGAAGCAATCCTAAATGATATACTATTAAAGCAAATTCTTCCAAAATGTGATAAGCAATCTTGTTTGCTCGTCCAGTGGTACTTGCCAGAATCCACTATTTGGAGAGTTTTATGAAAACTGTGCCCTTGGATAGTTAGCTGGACTCCAGTCTTCAATGGACATGAAGTGAATTTCTCTCCCTGCCACCTTGTTGAATTGTTCAAGGTCAACACAAGTACAAATAATACCATTAACCTTAAGCATGTTAACTATACATGAAGACCGCTTGTTCCTTCAGTGTAAATGTATGATGTGGGAGCTGGCTGATCCCATTGTGAACGGCAGCGACCACATCTACAGCAAGTGTTGGTTTCTGGAAGAACTCCGGATCAGAGTAAATGATATAGAATCTGAGCTTCAAACTCTGCGGCACATCCAGGAGGGGGAGAGTTACCTGGACACTTTGTTTCAGGAGGCAGTCACACCCAGTAGATGAAATAACTCAAATTCAGAAGGTGCTCAGGGACAAGGTGTGACTGTAAGTGAGGCAGGTAGGGGGAATTTAGAGTTCAGGAGTGCAGGAGCCTCAGCCCTTGACCTTGACCAACAGGTATGAGATTCTTGCTCCCTGTACGGATGAGGAAAAGGACTGTGGACAGGATGAGCCAGCTGACCACGGCACCATGTTGCAGAAGGCCCTTCAAGAGGGGGGAGCAAAAAGACAGGTAGTTGTTATTGGGGATTCTATTATGAGGGGGACAGATAGTATCCGATGCGAGCCGGATTGGGAGTCCCGCATGGTGTGTTGCCTGCCCGGTGCCAGGGTGCAGAACATCTCCGACCAGGTTGAAAGGATATTGGAGCAGGAGGGGGAGGATCCAGTTGTTGTAGTCCATGTTGGGACTAACAACATAGGCAAAGCTAGGGTAGAGGACCTGTTCAGGGATTATCAAGCACTGGGAAAGAAATTGAAGTACAGGTCCTCAAGGGTCATAATCTTCGGATTACTGCCTGAGCCACGTGCTAATTGGAATAGGGAAAAGAAAGTTAGGGAAGTAAACACGTGGCTAAGGGATTGGTGTGGGAAATAGGGATTCCATTTCATGGGGCATTGGCATCAGTTTTGGAACCGAGGGGATCTGTACCATTGGGACGGTCTCCACCTGAACTGACCTGGAACCAGTGTTCTAGCGAAAAGGATAAATGGGGTGGTCAGTAGGACTTAAAACTAGTGAGTCGGGGGGAAGGGAAACTGAAAGAGACAGGGAGTATGGAGTTAAATGGAAAGATAAGCAACAGGATAGCATGTGTACAGGTGGATGTAAGATCGAGGCAGACTAGGAATACAGCAAAAAGGAAAGATAGCTTAAGACATCTTGGGATTTCCAACCTCTCTAATAATGATAAGAAAGTTAGCATCAAGGCACTTTATCTAAATGCTCGTAGTATTTGCAATAAAGTAGATGAATTAACAGCACAAATCCCCTTGAATGATTATGATGTGGTAGGCATCACAGAGACATGGTTGCAGGGAGCTCAGGACTGGCAGTTAAACATCCAAGGATTCACAACATATCAAAAAGACAGGGAGGTGGGCAGAGGGGGTGGGGTTGCCATGTTAGTTAAGAATGGAATTAAATCTACGGCACTAAATGACATAGGGTCAGAAGATGTGGAGTCTGTGTGGGTGGAATTGAGGAACCACAAAGGCAAAAAAACTACAATGGGAGTTATTTACAGGCCTCCTAACAGTGATCAGGACCAGGGGCGCAAGATGCACCGAGAAATAAATAGGGCATGTCAGAAAGGCAAGGTCATGGTGATCATGGGGGACTTCAATATGCGGGTGGATTGGGTGAATAATGTTGCCGGTGGATCCAATGAAAAGGAATTCATGGAATGTTTGCAGGATGGCTTTTTGGAACAGCTTGTGATGGAGCCCACAAGGGAGCAGGCTATTCTGGACTTAGTGCTATGTAATGAGCCAGACTTTATAAAAGATCTTAAAGTAAGAGAACACTTAGGAGGCTGCAATCATAATATGGTAGAGTTCAGTCTGCAGTTTGAAAGAGAGAAGGAAAAATCGGATGTAATGGTGTTACAGTTAAATAAAGGTAATTACAGAGGCATGAGAGAGGAATTGACGAAAATCAACTGGAAGCAGAGCCTAGCGGGGAAGACAGTCGACCAACAATGGCAGGAGTTTCTCGGTGTAATTGAGGACACAGTACAGAGGTTCATCCCAAAGAAAAGAAAGATTATCCGGGGTGGGATTAGACAGCCATGGCTGACAAAGAAAGTCAGGAAATATATCAAAGAAAAAGAGACAGCCTATAAAGTGGCCAAGAGAATGGGGAAATCAGAAGATTGGGAAGGCTACAAAAACAAACAGAGGATAACAAAGAGAGCAATAAGGAAGGAGAGGATCAACTATGAAGGTAGGCTAGCTAGTAATATTAGAAATGATAGTAAAAGCTTCTTTTAATACATAAGAAACAAATGAGAGGCAAAAGTAGATATTGGGTCGTTCCAAATTGATGCTGGAAGGCTAGTGATGAGAGATAAGGAAATAGCTGAAGAACTTAATAAGTACTTTGCGTCAGTCTTCACAGTGGAAGACATGAGTAGTATGCCAACAACTAGGGAGAGCCAGGGGGCAGAGTTGAGTATGGTAGGCATTACAAAGAGAAAGTGCTAGAAAAGCTAAAAGGTCTAAAAATTGATAAATCTCCTGGCCCCGATGGGCTACATTCTAGAATTCTGAGGGAGGTGGCTGAGGAAATAGCGGAGGCTTTGGTCATGATCTTTCAAAAGTCACTGGAGTCAGGGAAAGTCCCAGATGATTGGAAAATTTCTGTTGTAACCCCCCTGTTTAAGAAAGGATCAAGGCAAAAGATGGAAAATTATAGGCCAATTAGCCTAACCTCGGTCATTGGTAAAATTCTAGAATCCATTGTCAAGGATGAGATTTCTAAATTCCTGGAAGTGCAGGGTCAGATTAAAACAAGTCAGCGTGGATTTAGTAAGGGGAGGTCGTGCCTGACAAACCTGTTAGAATTCTTTGAAGAGGTAACAAGTATGTTAGACCAAGGAAACCCAGTAGATGTTATCTATCTAGACTTCCAAAAGGCCTTTGATACGGTGCCTCACGGGAGGCTGCTGAGGAAGGTGAGGGCCCAGGGTGTTCGAGGTGAGCTACTGGCTTGGATTGAGGATTGGCTGTCTGACAGAAGGCAGAGAGTTGGGATAAAAGGCTCTTTTTCGGAATGGCAACCGGTGACGAGTGGTGTCCCGCAGGGTTCAGTGTTGGGGCTGCAGCTGTTCACCTTATACATTAATGTTCTGGATGAAGGGACTGGGGGCATTCTGGTGAAGTTTGCTGATGATACGAAGATAGGTGGACAGGCAGGTAGTACTGAAGAGGTGGGGAAGCTGCAGAAAGATTTAGACAGTTTTGGAGAGTGGTCCAGGAAATGGCTGATGAAATTCAATGTGAGTAAATGTGAGGTTTTGCACTTTGGAAAAAAGAATACAGGCATGGACTATTTTCTAAATGGTGAGAAAATTTGCAAAGCAGAAGCACAAGGGGATCTGGGAGTGTTGGTCTAGGATTCTCTAAAGGTTAACTTGCAGGTAGAGTCAGTAATTAAGAAAGCGAATGTAATGTTGTTGTTTATCTCAAGAGGGTTGGAATATAAAAGCAGTGATGTGCTTCTGAGCCTTTATAAAGCTCTAGTTAGGCCCCATTTAGAATACTGTGTCCAATTTTGGACCCCACACCTCAGGAAGGACATACTAGCCCTGGAGCATGTCCAGCGGAGATTCACACGGATGATCCCTGGAATGGTAGGTTTAACGTATGATGAATGGCTGAGGATCCTGGGATTGTACTCATTAGAGTTTAGAAGGTTGAGGGGAGATCTAATAGAAACGTACAAGATAATGTATGGTTTAGAAGGGGTGGACGCTAGGAAGTTGTTTCCGAACAGGCGGGGAGACTAGGACCCGTGGGCACAGCCTTAAAATTAGAGGGGGTAAATTTAAAACTGAAATAAGACGACATTTCTTCAGCCAGAGAGTGGTGGGCTTGTGGAATTCATTGCGATGGAGTGTAGTGGAGGCCAGGACGTTGGATACCTTCAAGGCAGAGATCGACAAATTCTTGATCTCAGAAGGAATCAAGGGCTATGGGGAGAGTGCAGGGAAGTGGAGTTGAAATGCCCATCAGCCATGATTTAAATGGCGGAGTGGACCTGATGGGCCAAATAGCCTTACTTCCACTCCTATGTCTTTTGGTCTTATGGTCTTATGGTGAATATGTATATAGTTTTTTGACCTTCCTAATACTTTGAATGAATGGGGATATTCTTTTTGAAGAGCCTCTGTTTTTTAATCTCTTCGACAATTCGAATGACATTGAAGTCAATAAAGCACTTCTATTCAGGAATGGAAATTATTGGTTATGAAGGGTTTGTAGTATTTGGTGTTCTCTAAATTTGACAGTAGTTTGTAACATACATTTAACTTGAAGCACCACCCAGTCCTGCTGGACCATGTAGCTGAATTTAATTTAGCAATAGGCAGTGTTTTATGAACCAAGGCTCATTATATAATGTTGTGACCTTATAATAGTGTCTCACTTAAAATCTGTGAGATGCCCACTGACATAACTATCTTCTTGCTAGTGCATTTGGTGTGCATCATTGATTTTCGCTAAGAAAAGTTTGATTTTATCTTCTAATGGAGACTTTTCTATCTTATTTGTCTCTTTGTGTTGGTAGTTTCTTAAGTCCCTTCGCTTTTCTTTAATGGTGACTTGCTTTAGCACATTTTCCGAAAGTATTTTACTCTTTTTACAATAAAAATGTCACATTTTTAAAAGCTGGAGAGTATTCGCACCTGTGAGACCATTTTTCCCCACAAATGGTCAAGGAGAAAAAATTTACAAAGATATTGCCAGGGTTGGAGTGTTTGAGCTTTGAGAGAGGCTGAATAGGTTGGGGCTATTTTCCCTGGACCATTAGAGGCTGAGAGGTTCATAAAATCATGAGAGGCATGTATAGAATAAATATATAAAGTATTTTCCCAAGGGTGGGGGAGTCCAAAACCAGAGGTCATAAGTTTAAGGTGAGAGGGGAAAGATTTAAAGGGACCTAGGGTGTACCTTTTTCACATAGAGTGTGGTGCATGTGTGGAATGACCTACCAGAGGAAGTAGTGGAGGATGTACAATTATAACATTTAAAAGTGATCTAGATGCGTATTTGAACAGGAGGGGTGTGGAAGGATATGGGTCAAATGCTGGTTAATTGGACTAGATCTCTTTGAGATGTCTGGTTGGCATGGATGGGTTAGACCAAAGGGTCTGTTTTGGTGATGTACATCTCTATAACTTTATGACTTTTGATGTTTCAGCATCTTCCTGCTCCTGCATTAGCTCATCTCAATGTCTTTTGTGGTTTTTACCTTAAGAAATTAATAAATTCCATAGATCTCCTGTATCAAATTTTATCTCCATTTTTTGGGATTATTCTATTCTGTATCTAGACTTCTGTTTCACTCACCATCGCTCTGTACCAGCCTGTAGAGAACATTAATCTAGAAATTACCTCTGGATTGATCTGGATACTGTATTCTTTTAAACATTGGCCTTTCAATAATTTAATTAGTTCTGAGTAAAAGTAAATGGTCAAAGAGTTTCAATGTGCTTTTATATTTGTCTAATATTTTATTTATCCCTGATGAGCAATAACATCATCTGCTGTACTTCCAATTATACACAAAAATGTAATTACTTGTTCAGCTTCTGCCTTACTATCCTGTTTGGAAGATATTCTATACTTCAAGAATTGTTTTATCCAGGTGTGTTATTTTGTGCTGTGTATAATCTATCTCTAAAATTGAATCTGCTTGGCAACACCATTTCTGATCCTGTTGCTTCTTTGTGTGACTAGGTATGAGTTTTCTCTCATGACCCTGTTAGGTTTCTTTTTCAGCTCTGCCCATGGTGATGATGCCTAATCAGACCTACAAATTAAATGACCATTCTCACTCTGAATTATTGTATCATTTAAGGTTTTCCATTTTGTACAGGGAATTGCTGTTTTGAATGTGTGAAATCCTTGGTGTCCAGTTTGCTCACAAGCTCAGTTTGGACTTGGGACAATTTCTACAACCACTGCCTCATGATGCAGCCCCTACTTTTGCCTCAGAGTTGCAAGTTTCTTCTGTTCTGGCGTGTTCTCTCAGCTCTGAAATGCTACTTGTGTCGTTCCCTGATATATTATTCATGTCAACTATTGCCTGCTGAGGTTTGTGGGATTTGTTGTCATCAGCAACCAGCAGTATCTCCTCATCCTGATGACTTTTGAGTCATCGGCCTGATTTTCCCTGTGTTTGTTTTGCAGACCCAAAGTCTTAGTTGGCACCATTTAGAAATAGTGCTGATCACTTCTGCTCACTAACTTGTGATGGCCCCGACCACTGGCATCATGACTTGGTTCCTTGTACTACAGATCACCACTCTGCTGTAAATGTGGATTATTTCAAGCCTGAAGTGATATAGCATGGATAAAGATGGCCATCTTTCTGGGCCAATTAGAAGAACATGATTGAGTAAACAATATGACATCCATTGCATTACTGGAACTAGGTACAAAGTACATGAAAGTACCTATATTACTACAGAATTAAGAGGTTAAGAGCATCTAGCCCTCAGTGCCACATTTTTTATAATGAAGTTTTCCAAATGATTAAATATGCTAATTGTGGAAATATATAGAAATAAAGAGAAAACCTTACAGATCCATTGAGAACAAGCAGAGGGTACCAATTAAACTCTTCCAAAGGACTGCCACAGGCATAATGGACTGAATGGTCTCCTTCTGTGCTAGATAATTCTATGATTCTAAGAACGCTGTATTTTCACTTCTTTTGGAATCAAATGAACATCAGGATGAGTAAGTGAGAAAATGTAACAGGAGAGTTTATAAAATGTTAAATTGCTATCTTCAGCCAATTAGCTTTGGGATTAGAAAATAACTCATTTATTTTTCTTGGAAGAATTATGCGAAGTATTTATGGGCTTCAGGGATTAAGAGACAGTCTGTGAAAATAGTGATTGAATGAAAAGATTTGAGAAGACATTGCATGTTGTTCTGACATTATTTGAACCAACTAGATAAGTGAAAATTGGGTATTGAGTAACATAAGAGATCCAATCAGATTGGAATAGGTTCATCAAGAAGCCTAGAACTGACTAAAACAAAGAATGGGTAGCTCTACCACATTTCCACTGATTCCATCGACATTGCCATTCATTATCTTGACCAATCCATTGTAGAAACTTAAATGAAGGGTAGGGTTTAATTATGTTTCATACTTTTTCTCTATTAAGGACAGCTCAAATTTCTATATTTCATCATAATTGGCAACTCTTCGTTTTGTAAAACAGCATTGTTTTTTCAACATGCTGTGTAAAAGTAAATGAATTATGATTGATGCAGTTGTCCTACATAATATTCATTAGATCTGTGCAAATGGCAAATAATTCTACCCCATGTCAAATACACTCCACTCAGGCTACCACAGCAGCCAACAATTACCCCTACCATGGATGACCAATATGACTTAATTTCATCATGCAGCTTTCACTGTCTGTCCAACTATTCATTTTGAAATGATATCAACATTTTGAAAGCAGTGGAACAAAATTAAAATGTGGAGTGGAGTTAGGGTGAATGAGCATTTTCAAGTGGAACATGCAAGGTACTTAATATGCAAACATATTTGGCCAACTGCCTCACAACTATATTGCCTAACGAATTATTTCTGTTAGGATTGTGAATACAAATACACAGTTACAAACTCACAAGCCCTCAAATGTGGTTTAATAATTTGAAGCTTTTTCTCCCACCTTAGAATAATGGATAAATGGAATAGCCCTTGTAGAAAAAGAGGGTCAGAGTGGAGTGAGACGAGATGGGAGGTTCGGGAGTACACTGGTGAATTCTGGGACAATTCGGTACACCTCCAAAGGAATTGAATCAAAGCCTTCAAGGAAAGCTATCAAGGATTGATAAATCTGTTTGATTCACAAATAGTTTAGGAAGTCAGGATTGAATTAGTGGATGGGAGAGTTTGTACATGAGATACATGAACTGTAAATGCGGCCAGAATGACATGTCAAATGGCTTTTTGCATCACAGACTTCCATCTTATGAGGTTGTCCAGCTGTGAAAGATTTACTTTACTTTAGCTGTATCTGTTTATGGACTTGATAACAATAACGTAAAAGTCCTTGTGAAGAATCCATCACTGACCGACATTTAAAATAGAAACATTCTTCCAAATTAAAATAAACAAAATTTCACAAGTCCAGACAATGTGATCTCTAGCAGCAAATGTTGAGGTGGCTATCTTGGCTTTAGGACACATTTTAACTCCAGCCCTGGACACATGCACTGTAATTATGTGAAAAGTTTGAATCGTGATGGGCTGATTTGTGCTTGGGTACTATATCAATGTTGTACACTTGTGCTCAGTATCAAAGACATGTGCAACATAGATACTACTTACCTGAATACTTACCCTCATACTGTTACATTGTTTAATCTCTGATAGAACTCAATGATTAACAATGTAACTCAACCCACTATCACCCAATTTCATCCCTGTCAGACCAAACACACTGCCCAACGCCACTGACCAATCCTGCTGACCCAGAAATCTACACCTTCAACCGTCCCAGATTCGATTTCCCACCTTCCTTCAAACCACCCTCCACCCACTCACCAAATTCTCTCTTCCACTCACCCTCCCCACACAATCATCCATTCATTCACTCATTACCTCATGCATCTGCTTGCCCACGCACAAACTTGCCCAATGACCCACTCACTGAACTCCCATCTCACTTGTTCACTCACTGACTCCTTAACTCACTCAGTCACACTCTCCTTACTCAATCACTCACTCATTCAATCACTGACCCATCCACTCACTAACCCACTCAATCACTCACCCATTCACTCATCCAGTCACTCACTCATCTCTAACTCACTTATTTACACTCTGATTCACTCACTCACTCATTCACTCAGTAAACACCTTTGAGATCCCTGAATATAGCAACCAGACATTAGATGGACTGTCTGCCTGGGCTTTCTGCTGCACTGCCAATGGCATCCTCACTCTGCGTCTTTCATGGTTCTAAACCAGATTTGAGACTGCCATGAGCTTCACAAGACAACAGAAAAATTCAGTCTAGAACATAGCCCACATGTGAAGTTGCTGGAGTAAACTTTGAGATCAGTGTTGGGTGTGTGTGGGGAGCCACTATTTTAGCTTGTGGCAACCCAGTTATTTATTTAGAATTTGGACTTTCACAATGGCCAATTTCAGAAACATATCTCATCATAATTTTCGGAAGTCAAAATAAACTTGCTTTTTGCTAACTTTATTTTCAAACTTGTAAATGTTAGCCAAGGGAAGGCCACCTTTGATAATATTAATCTTTAACCTCTATTTAGATGCCAATAAAAAGGTGATACAGATAATCATACTGCTCTCTATTCCCTCAGAACACTACAAGGATGAATATATTTTGTGTCTGGTAAATCATTTTCTACAGTTTCAAATCTACCACAACCTGTCCAATTTAGTAGTACATCCTTCCAAGTATTTAGTAATATATGGGGTAACAATTTGAAAATTATGATGAACAGTGGCCCACACCCACAGTCAAAACGGATATCATTTGTAATCTTTGAGTTATTTTACTGCCCATTCACAGTCTAATTGGAAAGATTTAAATGTGGAATTCGGTGGTCATGGATTTGGAAAGCAATAATGTGCTCCAGGACTTTGAAAAGAAAAGAGGTGTGAGTAATGGGATAGATAATTTCAAGGACATAGTGCCTGAGAGTCTTTTCTATTGAGAGCAGTGGGATGTTAATGGAGATTTTCAGAGGAAAAGTGACAGTGCTGGAGGAGAGGCAAGCGTTTCCATAGGCAGCTAGCATGGGAGCTTGAATTGGAGGTTGGATGGTGAGTGGGCTAATGGGATCTACATAGGCAAGGCTCACAGGAGATAGGCAATCTCTTAAAAAGTGAGCTTGCCAGTGTGTCTACCATATACAGTCGCTACAATTAGTAATGAATGAATGGCACTGGCATGAAAAATGAAATAGAAGAATCATGTATGCTATGGATGGCATAGGATGTGTTGAGAGGAAATTTAAATAAGGCTCACTGGCAATAATTATTTCATCTCTCAATGTGTCACATTTTACTTTCGGGGGTCAGGTCTGTGAGGATTTTGTGGGGAAGAAATGCCTGTCATCAATTCAAGGGCATAAAACTCCCGCCCTCAAACTTCTGGCCACTTATTTTAGAGTGTTTGGATTATTGTGAACAGTTCCAGTCACCTCAACAGAAACAGGGAGGTCAAACCCAGAAGTAACACTGAAGAGAGCAACAAGGTTAATCCTCAGTGTGGAAGTGAGCAGGATTTATGATGAACAAATGAATAAATATCCCCACTCAGCCTCAAGTCAAAATGTTGCAGAGGATATATCATAGATATTAATAGGTGAAGGGGAAAAAGGTCTTACAATGGCATATAGCCTTTCATAACCTCAAGATATCAAAAATTCCTTTATAATTAGTGAAGTACTTTTCAAGGGTAGTCACTGTTGTAATGTCACTAAAAGCAGTGCAATCCTTTCCAAAACATCAGGCAGGCAGGATGACATGGACTTAGGACAGTGGGAATGATATCTTACAAAGGAGATAATCAACAGGGTTAAGAGGAACAGGAGATTAACGTTAGAATTGATCTACAAAGCAGCTTGAAGAGGGTCTTGTGGTGCAGAGGTAGCTGTACACTTGTTGCTGACCATAAAATATGGGTTCAAGTCGCATCTCAGAATATGACAGCCACAGAAGGATGTCACCACATGTTCAAACAGGTTGATTTGGGTAAAGAAAGAAATAGTTTGCAATTATAATTGTGAGAAAGTGGTCTTGACTTTCAGAACAAATGATGTCAAACAGATCAAAAGGTCTTTTATCTGAACTTTGTCAGTACAATCATTAGCAGTCCATTTTCAACAGCGTATTGCTGGATAAAGTACTCAGGAAACTAGAAATTATATGCTGCCAAGTTTTCACCAGTTTGTTTCATGCCTCAGTTTATTCTGTCTCTTCTGCAACTCTTCTCAAAATCTCTCAGTTTCAGTGTTATTTTGGAAAACCCTCAAGATCCTGGTCTAACTGTGACTGTTATAAGATGTAAAATGATTTTCAAGCTCAGTATATTTCAAGACCTTCTTATTTTTTGCCACCTATGCTGTAAAATAGAGTGCTCTCTTCTGAATTACTGATCTTTGTTTGAAAAACAAGACTTTGTTGCAAGTGGGTCATATGTGGTGTTGGACTGGTATCAGAATCTCTACTGTGCTTAAATAACAATGGAGGGAGATATTGCCAGGGGAGAAATATAGCACATTGCAAAACGTTCCCGTGACAGTACCAATTCTTGGTGAAGTTGGTCTTTGCTTTTATCTCTGATATGGTAGACAAGGCCAGCTCCCTTGAAGTCAAAGGTCATTACTTTTATACTCAGCATGATTACCATCCTTGATTCATGAGGCACATCTGAAGTGTGGAGCCTTTAATTTGCAGTGACATTTAATAAATAGAATAAGTGTTTTTTTTCTCACATGTTTACACATTGCGTTAATGTCCCCATGTGTAGCATGCTGTAAAGTATCTGTTCTCCTTTATTTAGAATGCAGGATGTGTAAAAGAATAAAACCACATGCAATCCTTTGAATATATAATTAAATTACATGACTGACTTCACCCTAATAAAGAAACAGTTTAGTGAACTGTCATCTTGTCTAATAAATGTGTCTGAGATTGCTTCTCACCTATTTGGGGAATTGCAGTTTCATTGAAATGGTGGTGCTGTAATAAAAATGCTATCCTTATTCTCTCTCTCTCTCTTCCTCGTTCGTTCATGCATCTCATCTTTCTTTTTTTTAACAGATGAAGACTTCTACTCATGAGGAGTCTAGGAAAGATGCAACAAAAATCAGCGTGAGTTGCAGTAGCTGACTGTTACCAGATTAAGTTTCATTTTGTGTCTAGTTATATCTCCCAATAATACGCAAAGCTTACACATGTCATTTGCATATCAAGAAGTAAGTAGAACACTCAAATAAAAAAAAAACTTTAGGATCAGTTTCATTGTAGGACATCTGTTAAGAAAAAAAAGTCAAATGGCTGAAGTACCACACAACAATGGTCCTGCATCCCTGGTTTACACAGAGGTTACAGGTGAGTTGATGGGCCAAGTATTATACTTAAGGCCCAAATAGTAAGCATTTAAGTAGGAAATGTCGTTGCAATTTGATTCCTATCAGACGGTTACTTTTATTGTCGTTTGCCCAACCATCAGATGGTACTCTTCTTCATCTGAAAGTCTAAGATGGACTATGTCTGCAGGGACACTATGTACAAAGCTCTGGATAAGTGGTGGGCATGTCGGATGGGGTGGGGTAGAACATACCCAATGCTGCCCTCATCCTGATGGCCACCTTTGTGTGTGGCTGCATCAAGGTATGCGTAGGCCCTCGGTATGCCACTACTTACTGAGGTTCTACCTTTTACTGGTGTTGTGAAGGATGGGATTGGCCTCATTGCCATGAAACGCTTCATGTAGTTGGATTGTTCTGTATCACCTGTCCTTCATTAGAGAAATTTGCAAAAAAAACTCTTGACCACATGTCCATCAGAGTCAACACATAGCTTCCCCAAGAAAGGAGAGGGTGGATCCTGTCACATGGTTCCCTGAGCAGACTGGCAAAGTCACTTGGCAGAAAGCCTCATCACCAGAACTTTCCATCAAGCACTGGGACTTTGCTTAGCTGGTGTTGAGAAGGGCTATCTGGGAGATCCTTCATACATGTCCAGTCGGTCTATGCCACTGCACGCTGCCCTCAAAGTGGCTGTGGTGGCATAGAGACTGTCACACATCTCCTTCTGGAATGTGCCTTTGGAAAGGAAGTCTGGCGAGAGATGGAATGATTTTTGTCAAGGTTCGTTCCAAGCAAGAATCTGTGCTCTACAGTCCATTACCTGGGACACTCACTGAGTCAAACTCTTTGGTCTGCCTGAAACTTGTTGGTCTTCAAGAACCCTTTAGGAAATGTCAACAAGTAGCTTCACTGGCACCTGCAGTCTTTATCCATGGCTCGGGATACAGATAACTTTTCATCATGATGGTTATAAAGACTTACCTTCCTCTCAAGAGTGTTTATGTTGATTCCACAAACTTGTGACTTCCACAATGTTGGTTAAGGCCCTTGCAATTGCCAGCAAAGTTTGGCTCCTTTGAAACTGGGAAAGGAAGCTCCTGCTTTTGGATCCCACCCAGCATTGTTGGAGCCTCCGTGATTTTCTGAAAATCTGTACCCCATTATCTGCTATCACAAATCAATTAACATATTCCATTCTGTGAGTTGAAATTAATGATCCATAATAAAACTTGCTAAACCCTGAGTAGGGAAGAGGAAAGGAGGTCCCAAAAACAGGTTTGCATCTTTTGTTGGCATTGGTTCAATCTGAAATCTGTCATTAGGTTATGTTTGATTCCAGCAGGACATTAGAGGGAAAACGTTAACAGCAGAAAATTTTAACATCATTCTCTTCCTACTGTCTAAGCAGCACTGTCCTACACAATACCATGTTAGCTTGCTCCTGGCTAAGAAGGTGATGAAATATTCCCTGCGATGGTCTCTCTGTATGAAACAAACAGGCTTGGTGTGCTGGTGATGTGAAGTGACTGGCTTTACACTTTCCAAATCTCTCGGCTCACACCTCCTATCCCTTATAGCTCTGATGGTTATGTCGATCAGCATCCCATTATCCGTCATTTCCACCCATCGCCCTTGCCAACTTCAATGTGCTAAGAGAAGCCAGTAAGGGGTTAAGGCAGAGTGAGATTCACAAGAGAAGAGAGGGAGCCTGCTCTGTCTGCAGTAGCTGCAGATGCTGGTGCTCCTGTGGGGATAGGATTGCTGCAGACTGCAGCTGCTGCGGGGAGAGAGAATCTATTAGCATAATGGCATATCATTGTGTATGCAAGAAATAGGCTCTGTGCATTGAGGCAAAAATCAGTTTTAATCACAGTATGTGGTTATTACCACTTTGAAGATGCTTTTGATGCACATAGAATTTTACATGTCCAAAACTCTGTATTTCTTCAATGTTACTGAATGTTAAGAGTTTTCCATTCCAGGTAGTAGGTGGTATCAGGGGTTCCTGTCTCTCCGCAGGTACAAGCTGCTAAGACTGATTGCAAGTACCAGCTACCCTTGCTAGACAAATCTCAGAACACAGCGAAGCCTGTCTGACATTGCCCTGGACACTCTCATTGCTCAGAGCTTAATCTCAGGCTTACTCTTGCCACAGCATGACACATAAACCATACCCCCACCCCCTGATGTGAGTGATGACATGAACAGCGAACCATGAGGTGTTCAGAATTCCTTCAACCCTCAATGATCTATTTCCACCTGCATTTAAAGCTGATGCTGCTTTTATTCTAACCGCTGCCCTTGTTCTGTGGAGAATTAATGCTAGCTTCCCTTTCGTTGAATATCATAGACTAATGTATGACCACTTGCCTTAACACATCATTATGCTGCATTTTTTTTGTACCATGGCTGTCCTTTATAAGTGAACAGAAGCCTTATTATTACAGAAAACATCAGATATCTTGCAAAACACTGAATCATGTTTTGTTTTGAATTTTGAAGTCCAAACTTTAAAAGCCAACGAAAAGATAATGCTAAATATAATTCTGGATATATTCTTCAGCAAAAGAAAAACAGTCAGAAAGCTTGAATAAACCTCTTCGGAACACATTCTAAAGCCTTTACATCTTTCTTGAATTGTAGTGTACAGAATTGGCACAATTCTCCAGGTGAGACCTCACCAATGATTTATTCGGTTCTAGCTTTATCTTGTCATTTTTCTATACTGTCCTTTTATTTATAAATCAAAGTAATTAATTTTTCTTAACAAGCCATTGTCTCATTGTCAATGGACTGAAATGTCTCTCATCTACGCTCTTCAAAATTGAATCATTTGTTGTGTATCGTCTTTCCATATCAGTCCTCTCACATGTCTGTGCATTGAACTCCATCTATCAGACTTCTGCCAATCATGCAGAAGTCAACAGCTGTCCTCATGATAGTCTACTGTGTGGTCAAGTTTCTGAACATCTACTGTTCCATACACCCAAGTCATCATCGACTGCAGTCCCTCAAGATTGAGACTGATTTTCTTTAGCTCCGATGTTTTCGGTCCTGAGGTGACAGTTCAGGGATAATAAAACAAGATTAATGGCTCCTAAGAACCATAGAAACATGGCAAATACAGCAGGAGCAGGCCATTCAGCCTTCAAGCCTGCTGTGCCATTCAATATGATCGTGGCTAATCTTTCAACTCCGACCCATGTTCCCACTTTCTCCCTGTATCCTTTGATCCCTTTAGCCCTAAGAATTATATCTAACTCCTTGAAAAATAAGATCAATGATTTGGCCTCAACCACTTTCTGTGGCAGTGAATTCCACAGGCTCACCACTCTGGATGAAGAAATTTCTCCTCACCTCAGTCCTAAATGGTCTTCTCTCTCTTCTTAAACAGTGATCCCTCACTCTGGACTTCCCTGTGATTAGGAACATTCTTCCTGTGTTTCCCTGTCTAATCCTGAAAGAATTTTGTAGGTTTCTATGACATCCCTCCTCTTTCTTCCAAACTTCAGCAAATATAGCCCTATCCGATCAGTCCTGCCATCCAATCAGTCCTGCCATCCGATCAGCCTCGTAAACCTTTGCCTTACCTCCATAGTTAGAACATCCTTTCTCAGACAAGGAGACCAAAATGGTACACAATGCTCCAGGTGTGGTCCCACCAAGGCTCTGTACAATTGCAACAAGACATCCTTGCTCCTGTACTTGAATCCTCTCACTATGAAGGCCAACATAGCATTTCCCATCTTAACAACCTGCTGCACCTGCAAAGGTAAACAAGTACACTCGGATTGCATTGCACATTCCCTTTTCCTAATCTATCACCATTCAGATAATTGTTCATCTTCTCGTTTTGCTACCAAAGTGGATAACCTCACATTTATCCACACTATGATCACCCTTCTATAGGAAAGAGGTTGTTAACCTTGAGAGAGTACAGAAACGATTGACAAGAATATTGCCAGGACTGGATGGTTTGAATTATATGGAGATGCTGACAGTCTGGGGCTTTTTACCTTGGAGCATCAAAGGCTGAGGGTGACCGCATAGAGGTTATAAAATCTCAAGGGGTGTAGATAGGATGAATAGCCAAGGTCTTTTTCCTTGGGTGTTGGAGTCCAAAACTTGAGGCCAAGGGTTTAAGGTGGGAGGGGAAAGATTTAAAAAGGATCTGAGGTGCACCTTTTTCATGCAGAGAGTAGTGCATAAATGGAATGAGCTGCCAGAAGATGTGTTGGATTTAAGAGGCATCTGGATGGGTATATGAATAGGAAGGGTTTAGAGAGATATAGACCAAATGCTGGCAACTGGGACTAGGTCAGATTGGGATGTCTGCTCAATGAGGATGAGTTAGATTGAGGGTCTGTTTCAATGCTGCATGACTCTTTGACTTTCTCTGCCATACATTCTCCCACTGGCTGAACATGTCCAAATCACACTGAAGCATCTCTGCATCTTTCTCACAGTCCTAGATAATAAAGTGTGAAGCTGCATGAACACAGCAGGCCAAGCAACATCTCAGGAGCACAAAAGCTGACGTTTTGGGCCTAGACCCTTCATCAGAGAGGGGGTTGGGGTGAGGGTTCTGGAATAAATAGGGAGAGAGGGGGAGGTGGACCAAAGATGGAGAGAAAAGAAGATAGGTGGAGAGGAGAGTATAGGTGGGGAGGTAGGGAGGGGATAGGTCAGTCCAGGGGAGACGGACAGGTCAAGGAGTTGGGATGAGGTTAGTAGGTAGGAAATGGGGGTGTGGCTTGGGGTGGGAGGAAGGGATGGGTGAGACGAAGAACACGTCAGGGAGGTGGAGACAGGCTTGGCTGGTTTTGGGATGCAGTGGGGGGAGGGGACAAACTGGGTTGGTTTTGGGATGCAGTGGAGGAAGGGGAGATTTTGAAGCTGGTGAAGTCCACATTGATGCCATTGAGCTGCAGGGTTCCCAAGCGGAATATGAGTTGCTGTCCCTGCAACCTTCGGGTGGCATCATTGTGGCACTGCAGGAGGCCCATGATGGACATGTCATCTAAAGAATGGGAGGGGGAGTTGAAATGGTTCGCGACTGGGAGGTGCAGTTGTTTATTGCGAACCGAGCGGAGGTGTTCTGCAAAGCGGTCCCCAAGCCTCCACTTGGTTTCCCCAATGTAGAGGAAGCCACACCGGGTACAATGGATACAGTATACCACATTGGTAGATGTGCAGGTGAACCTCTGCTTAATATGGAAAGTCATCTTGGGGCCTGGGATAGGGGTGAGGGAAGAGGTGTGGGGGCAAGTGTAACACTTCCTACGGTTGCAGGGGAAGGTGCCGGGTGTGGTGGGGTTGGAGGGCAGTGTGGAGCAAACAAGGGAGTCACGGAGAGAGTGGTCTCTCTGGAAAGCAGATAAGGGTGGGGATGGAAAAATGTCTTGGGTGGTGGGGTTGGATTGTAGATGGCGGAAGTGTCGGAGGATGATGCGTTGTATCCGGAGGTTGGTGGGGTGGTATGTGAGAATGAGGGGGATCCTCTTTGGGCGGTTGTGGCGGGGGCGGGGTGTGAGGGATGTGTTGCGGGAAATGCGGGTGATGCGGTCAAGGGTGTTCTCGACACTGTGGGGGGAAAGTTGCGGTCCTTAAAGAACTTGGACATCTGGGATGTGCGGGAGTGGAATGCCTCATCCTGGGAGCAGATGCGGCAGAGGCGGAGGAATTGGGAATAGGGGATGGAATTTTGCAGGAGGGTGGGCGCGAGGACATGTACTCTAGGTAGCTGTGGGAGTCGGTGGGCTGGAAATGGACATCAGTTACAAGCTGGTTGCCTGAGATGGATACTGAGAGGTCCAGGAAGGTGAGGAATGTGTTGGAGATGGCCCAGGTGAACTTGAGGTTGGGGTGGAAGGTGTTGGTGAAGTGGATGAACTGTTCGAGTTCCTCTGGGGAGCAAGAGGCGGCGCCGATACAGTCATCAATGTAACGGAGGAAGAGGTGGGGTTTGGGGCTTGTGTAGGTGCGGAAGAGGGACTTTTCCACGTAACCTACAAAGAGGCAGGCATAGCTGGGCCACATGCGGGTGCCTATGGCCATCCCCTTTGTCTGTAGGAAGTGGGAGGAATCGAAAGAGAAGTTGTTGAGGGTGAGGACGAGTTCGGCTAGGCGGAAGAGGGTGTCAGTGGAGGGGGACTGGTCGGGCCTGCGGGACAGGAAGAAGCGGAGGGCCTTGAGGTCATCTGCATGCGAAATACAGGTGTATAGGGACTGCACGTCCATGGTGAAAATGAGGTGTTGGGAGCCAGGGAATGGGAGTTCTGGAGGAGGTGGAGGGCGTGGGTGGTGTCACAGATGTAGGTAGGGAGTTCCTGGACTTTGAAAATGGAGTCCAGATAGGTGGAGATGAGTTCGGTGGGGCAGGAACAGGCTGAGACAATGGGTCGACCAGGACAGGCAGGTTTGTGGATTTTGTGAAGGAGATAGAAACGGGCCGTGCGGGGTTGGGGAATGATAAGGTTGGAGGCTGTGGGTGGGGAGGTCCCCTGAGATGATGAGGTCATGAATGGTTTCCATCCCCACCCTTGTCTGCTAACTCTACTAGTTACAATATTGATTTCCTTCAGATCCTTCCACTCATTGGACATTTTGTTGGAACATTATTTATATCCTCCATTGTGAAGTTTAAATGAAAACATGTAATTTAATTGGTCTACAATCTATTTGTTCCCTAGTACAATGCTATTTTTTTTCTGGCTATAAGGCACTTATATTTCTTCTCGTCAGTCTTTTTCTCTTCACATACTTATAGAAGCTTTTACAGTCAGTATGAATACTCTCTGCATGTTTATTCTTGAACTCTATTTTTGGCATCTTAATTGTCTTTTACATCTTTGATAAAATTTAATCTCCTTCTAATCCACACTGAAAGCAAAAAATGCTGGAGAACATAACAGGTCAGACAGCATCCATGGAGGGAAAGCAAGCTGAAAAGAAGTGTGAAGGAGACACCATTTGTGCAATATTGGACGGGGTGGGGGGGGTGGTTGACTGGAGTGCTGGGGGAGAAAGCATGTTGATAGTGCAGATTAAGTGATTGGAATATGAGAATAGCACAACAATGGTGTGCCTAACTGCCAGATTGGAAAGAACAGACAATCCCACTGAAGTGGGAAGAGTGGAGAGAGGATATGGTGACAGAGAAAGTAACAAGTAAAGCTAAAAGAAAGGGAAGGAATGGGTTAAAAATCTGAAGGTGTTGAACTTAGTATTGAACCCAGAAGATTGAGCAGCAGATCGGTTGTATTTTTTTGGCCAAGTTTTAGTCCCTTACTTAGATCTTATACTATCTCAAATTTCCCTTGTTAGCCATGATTGGGCCACCTTTCCTGTTTTATTTTTTGTGGCAGTCAGGAATGAACAATTAATGCAGTTTGTCCATGAGTTCTTTATATATTTACCAGTATCTATCAACAAATAATAGTATTGAGTTAAATAACATTCTTGAATTTATTCTAATTGCTTGCACCTGACACAATTAAGGTTTCCTATATTACGTACAGCACAATAGTCTTGGAATCAACTACATTGCTTCCTATTTTAATGAGGAATTCCATCAAATCACGGTCGCTGTTCCCCAAGGGAACTCGCACAGCTGGATTGTCAATTATTTTAGTTTGATTACACAACAACCCACCTGGAATGGCCCATTACCTCATTGGTTCCCAAACATATTGATCTAGAAAATCATCCTGAACATAATTCAGCAATTCCTGCTCCATGAGATTGTTACTGATTTAATTAGCTCAATCGATAGATAGCTTGAAGTCACCCAGAATTATAACTGTTACTTATATTGCCTCAATATCCAATTTTCTTGGTCAATGCCTTCCCCAACATTACCAATATTGTATGGCGGTTTATAGAAAACCCTGCTTTAGGCTTTCTGCCCTTTGATATTCATGAGCTGCACCCAGAAAGATTCCACCTCACAGGAGATGGTTTGCTTCCTCACTATTGTGTTAATGTGCTGTTTAACCAGCAATGATACTCCACCTCATGTTTCTTTTTGTCTGTCCTTCCTAAAAACTGAATGCAGTTGACAGATATTCGTATCCCTATTATCTCCACCATCCCATACATGCTTACAACTATTTGCAAAACTAATACATCCACTTTAATGCAAGTGTTGTTTGTATTAAGATACATGGGCTTAAGGCTATTTCCATCTCTGGCAACCACCTGGAAACTGATATCCATTTCAAGCCAACTGACTCCCACAGCTACCTAGAGTAGCCCTCCTCTCACCCACCTTCCTGCAAAAAGGCCATCCCCTATCCCCAATTCCTTTGCCTCTGCTGCATCTGCTCCCAAAATGAGTCAGTCCACTCCCAGACATTCCAAATGTCCTCATTTTTCGAGGACCACAACTTCCCCTCCACAGTGATCGAAAATGCCCTCGATGGTGTCTCCCGCATTTCCCGCAACTCATCCCTCACACCCTGCCCCCACAATAACAACCAAAACAGAATCCCTCTCATCTCACATACCACCCCACCAACCTCCAGATCCAACACATAATCCTCCGACACTTCTGCCATCTGCAATCTGACCCCACCACCAAAGATATTTTTCCCTCCCCACCCTTATCTGCTTTCCGGAGGGACCACTCTCTCCATGACTCCCTTGTCCGCTCCACACTCCCCACCAGCCCCACTGCCACCGGCATTTTTCCCTGCAACCGCAGGAAGTGCCACACCTGCCCCTACAGTTCCATCCTCACCCCCATCCCAAGCCCTAACAAGACCTTCCACATCAAACAGATGTTCACCTGCACATCTGCTAATGTGGTATACTGTATTCACTGTTCCTGTTGTGGCCTCCTCTACATTGGGGAAACCAAACGGAATCTTGGGGACTGCTTTGTGGAACACTTTACGCTTGGTTTGCAACAAACAACTTCATTTCCCAGTTGCAAACCATTTCAACTCCTCCTCCCACTCTTGAATGACATGTCCATCCTGGGCCTCCTGCAGTGCCACAATGATGCCACCTGAAGACTGCAAGAACTGCACATCATATTTCGCTTGGGAACCCTGCAGCCCAATGGTATCAAATGTGGACTTCACAAGCTTCAAAATCTCCCTTCCTCCGACCTCATCCCAAAACCAGCCCAGCTTGTCCCCGCCTCCCTAACCTGTCCTCTCACCTATCCACTCCTCCCACCTCAAGCTTCACCCCCATCTCCTACCTACGAGCCCAATCTTGCCTTCTTGTCCTGTCTTTCTTCTCTGGACCAAACTTTCCCCTCCCTAACACCCTACCTACATCCACCTTTACTGGCTCCAACCCTGCCTCCTTGTCCAGTTTGTCTCCTCTCCACCTATCTGCTCCTTTATCCATGTTCCATCCACCTCCCCATCTCTTTCTGTTTATTTCAGAATCCCCTTCCCCTCTCCCATTTCTGAAGAAGGGTCTAGACCTGAAACATCAGCTTTCCTGCTCCTCTGATGCTGCTTGGCCTGCTGTGTTCATCCAGCTCTACACCTTGTTATCTCTGGACTTAAGGCTTATTTCTTTTAGATTATTAGTCTCTTGCTTCCTTGCTTCCCTCTCTACTTGTGTCCCTACTGCTTCCTATCCTGCTGCAATTTTAGTTTAAACCCTCCCCTGCAGGAAACATCACTACAAACCATCTCTGAGTCTAACAAAAAACATTAGTCCAAGACCAACCTCAATTTCTTGTCATTGAGCCAGTTCCACATTCATGACACAGATTTTCTTTTGACTTCATGAACTTCCATCATCTTAGTCTCCTATGCAATGCTTACTCAAGTGCCTTCTGGAAGCCTCCACAGCCTGCTTGAGCAACCTACTGACTCTGATCATATCCTGTCTAGGCTGCCCAATGCTTCCAGTTGTTGCAAATGTAACTTGCCTTTGTCTCAGGGCTCCAGGTCAGGCACCTCTGTGGCATATCTGTGAGACGTAGAATGTCAATTTCTGGCACACACTGAGAGTTCGGTGTGGAACACAGCAAGTTGTGCATGTACAGTCCAGTCTTGTTATTTCCCCATTAGGCAGTTGCAGACAGGAGTGTGCCTACATTGTGGGGACTACAACAACAAGGAGATCACAGCCTGGGGGAGGGGTAAATAGGGAGCCCATGGGACCCAGTCAATTCTTCAGAGGCTGTCAAAGCCAAAGATTGCTACCTTCAGGCTATTGGTCAAATACGTATTCACAAGCAATGAGAATAGGCCCCAGTTAGTAGGTGTTTCCAGGCAGTCAAGGTTCAGGAGAAGTTCTGAGGAAGTCAGAAGGCAGTCTAAGGTCACTGGCTCTATGCTGGAGAGAGTTGGTGTTCTGAAGCAGCCCGGAAAGCCATTGATTGTTCAATACAACTGAGACAATGGGGGAGGAAAACTCACAAGCAATAGTTACTTAGTGTAAGTGATAAATATTTGCTTTCAGAGAAAAGCTGGGGCAGTCCCAGCTTAATGAAGCTAATATTCTGTGAAAGACGTGAAATCCTTGAGAGAATGTCAGAGTAGTCTTGGGAATGCATTGGAACACAAACTCAGGGGTTAGAGATTGAAGAATATGAACAGTCGTTGAGGTAGTCAACATTGAAGTGGCTTTTGAGGGAGTTCTACAACTAAATCTTACAAAGTGAACATAGAAACATAGAAGACAGGAGCAGGAAGAGGCTGTTCGGCCCTCCAAACCTGTTCCAACATTCATCACGATCATGGCTGATCATCCAACTCAATAGCCTAATCCTGCTTTCTCCATAACCTTTGATCCTGTTTGTCCCAAGTACTATATCCAGCCACCTCTTGAATACATTCAACATATAGAACAGTACAGCACAGCAGAAGCCCTTCAGCCCACAATGTTGTGCCGAACTTTTACCCTAAACCTAAGATCTATCTGACCCCCAGCCCTACTTTGTACCATCATCCATTTGCCTATCTAATAGTGGCTTAAATGCCCCTAATGTGACGAACTCCACTACCGTCTCCACCAATGCATTCCATGCCCCACCACTCTCTGAGTAAAGAACCTACCTCTGACATCTCCCCTATATCTATCCTCACTCACTTTAAAATTATGCCCCCTTGTAATAGCTAGCCCACCCTTGGAAAAAGTCTCTGGTTGTCCACTCTATCTATACTTTTGATCATTTTGTACACTTCTATCAATTCATCTCTCATCCTTTGTCTTTCTAAAGAGAAAAGCCCTAGCTCTCTCAACCTTTTGTCGTAAGACCCTCCCTCCATTCCAGGTAACACCCTGTTAAATCTCCTTTGCATCTTTTTCAACGCTTCCACATCTATCCTGCAATGAGGCAACCAGAAATGAACACAGTACTCCAGAGAGGGCCGAACCAGGGTTTTGGCAACTACTTCCTGTGGTAATGAATTCCGCAGGCTCACCGCTTTTGGGTGAAGAAATGTCTCCTCATTTCCATCCTAAACGGTCTAACACAAATTCTCAAACAGTGAGCCTGTTTCTAGACACATCCACCATTGGGAACATCTTCCCTGCATCTACCCTGTGTAGCCCCGTTAGAATTTTATTAGTCTCTATGAGATCCACCCCACTCCATTACTCTTCTGAACTCCAATGTAAACAATCCTAATCTTGTCAATCTCTCCTCATATGTCAGTCCTGCCATCCCCAGAACCAGGTGGGTAAACCTTTGTTGCACCCACTCGAGAGCAAGAGCATCCTTCTTCAGAAAACGAGACCAAAACTACGCACAATATGCTAGGTGTGGTCCTACCAAGGTCCTGTATAACTGCAATAACAATTCCTGCTCTTGTGCTGAAAGAACTGGGATATCTTGTAAAAGTAGCAAAGTTTGTTTTTTGTGCGATTTGTTGCCACGTAATTTCAATAACTTCTGAGGGGTTCCTGCTAAATCCATGGGATGTGCCTTGACTACATTATCTATATGATGTTCTCTGTGAAGTGTTAAACTAGTTTGTGAGTCCATATTTGTTACATGTAAATACTGGACGTTAGAGTAAAAATTTTGTATATATTGCAGATTGTTTTACTTTGTTAGCTTTGTATAGTAAAATGTAGCCTGTTTGTTCAAAACAGTGGACTGTTGTAGCCTCATTCAATTTGTACGATGCTTGGGATTTCTAACCTTGATCAAAAAAATGTTGCAGTCCCTAACTGGATTATAATATGTCAGGCATTGCAATACCATCCTACTACATTCCAGGATCCGTTGAATTTCTGCCTGGGGCTGGCTGCAGCCTCGCCAGCAGCTCCTATTGAGTTCTGGTGCACCTGGGATTGCTTGAGCTGACAGCCATGCAGATCGGCTGGCGCCTGTTCAGTATGGGCGTTCCTCCTACTCAGGGATAGAAGCCCCACTCTTGGGATCCTCCTGCTAAGGTTATGGAGTGGGATTTTTATTTAAGCATATTGGCTGTCAGTTATATTTCCTCCTGGACAGAAAAACAATCCACCACCTCGATCATCCACTATGAGATCCAGCCCAGAAAAGATTAAATTGGCAGCCAAAACAAACCTATTTCGGCCTGGAAACTCTGTGTCATTTATTGGGGTTGGGAGGAGGAGGTTGGCTTGTCGGAGGGGAATTTGTGAGGTCAAAATCAGTGCTGAGTATTCTAATGTTGCATGTCGAGGTCTTGTGCCTATATGTAGTGTGTTGGACCAGGCTGTTTATCGACCAACTTAAACTTGCTACAGGAGGATTCTGCATGTGTTGCTAGAATTTCATCCACCAGTTTATGACCATGAATTGAGCAGCATCAAAAACTGCTGTTTCTGAATTGATAGATAAAGCACATCAAACCTGAGGAAGGGTCATTGGAACCAAAACATTAACTTTGATTTCTCTCCACAGATGCTGCTAGACCTGCTAAGATTTTTCAGTAATGTTCAGTTTTTGTTTCTGATTTCCAGCATCTGCACATCTTTTGTTTTTTATTAAGCCATATTAGTCCCATGTGTTATTTGGATATATTGAACATGTGGCTATATTTCAAGAGACAGTTCTTGGGACAAAAGATGTGTAAAGAAGGCCAGCAGTAGGTCGAGAAAAAATAAGACTTGCGGAAGGCAGCACTGTGAGCCAGGAGGTGCACTTCTGTCCTTCTGGCTCTATGTTCAGCTATTTCTGCTCCTCTTAATGAACGCTAGTTAGGCTGCTGGATGACCAAATATTGTGGACCCAATTTCTTACAGACATTTTACCCTGAGTTTTACTGAATCCCCAGGCCTTTCTGCTAAATATACAGGATAATCTGACCTTCTGCTTTGATCACGATCCAAAAGACAGTTTCTCAGATTAGATCTGACCCAAATACTTTGAGGGTATTGATGCCTGTGATTTCCACAAGTGCAGTCATTTGCAGGATCTGTGAAAGTGGGGCATTGTGGTCCTATCAAACTCAAAACAGCAGAAGTGTACGATAACCAGTGAACAGTGTAATGCTACTCCCATCTAGTGGTCAATATACATATAATCACCGCACTATCCTTTACAAAATGATGGTTGGATTCTCACACATTGATGAATGCTAGCTTCACAAAATCTCACACGGATTGATAGAAAAAAATGCTTTGAAAAGATTTATTTCAGTGTCAATTCACAACTGTGTTAGCATTTCACAAAATAAGAAAAAGATGACTGGGAATCTTCCAAATAGCATCTATCTATCCTGTGGTCACAAGTTCCATATTTTAACAATTCAATGAGTAAAAAACATTTCTCTTGAATTCCTCCCATGCTTTAGATTCCAAAACAAATGGAAATATTTTCCAAAGGTCTGTCCTAACAAACTCTTGTGTAATTTTAAAGTATCTCCATTGTTATTCCACATCAAACTCCTATCTAAAGTAAACAGCGCAACATATTCAGCCTTTCATGATAGTTATAATCATTCAGTTCTGCTAAAACTTATTTGAATCATTGTTGTCATTTCGCCAATGCCTCTACATCTCTTTTGTAAAATAGAAATGAGAACTACACACGTTAGGGCTGTTGTTGTGA
Organism: Stegostoma tigrinum; assembly: GCF_030684315.1. NCBI lineage: Eukaryota > Metazoa > Chordata > Chondrichthyes > Orectolobiformes > Stegostomatidae > Stegostoma > Stegostoma tigrinum. The sequence goes on along the minus strand of NC_081372.1, from coordinate 47,690,328 downwards.
GTGACAACATTTATACACAATGAACAACATGCGGTTGTATTGTCATATATGTCTAAATATAAGAAAACTCATATAGGACCCTCAATATTTCAGACTCATCCTAAGCCTTCTTCGCCCTGTTCCCCAAGTAACTTGATGATAATGGCAGTTGTGGTTACGCACGCTCATTGGTGTAACCTAAGTAACAAATGTTGCTCATCACTAATGCTCTCAGCTAAGATCAATTAATGTTTTGAATAATACTGGTAAAGTTGCTTGCCTGCAATTCTCATTCTGTGCAAATATTTTCTGTGAAAAGGCAATGCTCTAATGTAAATTTAACAAGCTGCCTTCATGTCTGGAAGTTAACTAGGGTCTGAAGTTGACGTTAATATTGAGATGACCTTAATCAAATCTAATCTCCAACATGAAATGTTAACGTTAGCCAAAGCAAGGTGTGATTATGTGGGCCAAATCATATGTGCCACATGCTACTAATAGACTTGAGGTGGGGTTTCTACACTTCTGGATATGGAAGTCCTCAGTTGGAGAGCTGCAAGTCAATCGGAGACACGGGGGGCAGGAGCACTGAGGAGGGTCAAACACTCCCTCCTGCAACCTGCTAACAGGGAAGCCAGCTGGAATAAGCCTTTGACATGGACCTATCCTGCCACCAGTTAAATCCAGGGGGGATGAGGCCCTCACAGGAATAGGTCCCACTGGAATAAACATGTTATCCATGCCTTCAAACCCAGCAGTGGGGAAGCATATCACCCAAGTAGTAATATCTATAGACTCCCCACAGCCTTTCCTGGAATTTTTAGTAACTATAAACAACCTTTACTATCTTTCTAAAGGAATCTTTCATTTCATTAAAATGGACTGTCCTTGCACCGTGGTAATGCTGTAAAGATTCTTCCTTGCTTTCCATTGCACTTTAATCCTCCTACACACAAAACACAGAAAACTGTGGACTAGCAGATAATTAAAAAAAAACATGAAACTAGCTATCTCACTATCAATAGACAGGATTCTCAAATTCCCTGATCACTTCACTGTATCTACCACCTTGAGATTCAAAATCTGTCCTAGCTGAGGTTGAAAGCAGTGAATTAATTTTACTGGTGACAGACATCGCATCTAAATTGATTTAGCTGAGGAGCTAATGAGTTTGGGGTAAGTTCACATTGATTTGTTTACTCAGCTCGTTACATTTTTTATTACCTCTGAACTGTGGCGCTTGCTTGAGGTCAGAGCTTTATCACAGTTTTCTGGATACAAGGAATATTTAGAAGAGGTTCTTGCTTATAACCATTTAAGGGAAAAATCAGACACTAGGATGCTCCTTGCAGTAACTATGGCAGAAGCTAAAACATTGTCAAATATGATTAAGGCACTCGATCTCAAGGATCAGATTCTGTCTTGTGAATATCATTTCTTAAATCTGTATTTTTGTGATTTTTTTTCAGAATGTGTGAGAACACACACTGAATGGACAATTATCTTTAGCGTATGCATATACAGCAAATGCAAAAAAAAATTGTAGATTTTGTGGATAAGTAGATACAGCTGATCAGGTAGCTTCTAGGATACACAGTGATTCCTGTGACTGGAGATTTGGGTGGGCAAAGTACATTCTGCAGAGTGAAGGTTAAACAATGGTAGCATAGGAATGGATTGGGACGGTGGAATTCAGCTTAATTACCCTTGAAAGAGAAGACAACAATGCTTCTTGTGACCCCAGGGTGTCCCAAATTACTTCACAGTTAATTGAGCACTTCCAAAATGTAGCAACTGTGCAACGCAGCCCGCAATCCGATAAAGTCATGTTAGGCAAGCGACAAATATTGGACAGGACACCAGAGACAGACTCTTCTGCTTTTCTTTGAAATATGGTCTTACTGCAATGTTGGAGGGCAAACAGCATCTTAGATTGATGTTTTATTTGAAAGACAGCATTTACAGCAGTTCTGCATTCTGTCAATACTGCAATGAATTGTCAACCAATGTTTATTCATTTTGTTTTGTGTTTGAAGTCTTTGGAATATGAAATTAAGACAGTTGCACAAAGAAAACGTAAGTGGATAGGGTAGAGATTGTGATGAGTTATATATTACAAAAATTGAGGAGGAAATGGTAATTGTGGTGCCATTATAATTCCCTCACACTACAGTTTCTATACAGTGTGCGGAATTAATAATATTCTTTGGTAACGCATTCTGTTCATTGTTTTTGTCTAATAGTGAATGTTTGTATATGTATAGTTTGTACAAAGGCTATAATCACAGTTAGAAATTATGTCATATAAATATCAACATATAAATTCTTAACACATTTGTATGACACTTTTAATTAATTGAGACTACAATTGCATTTAAAACAGATCAGTTCCATTAAACTAATACAAAGAAATGCTTTTTTTTTCAGTTTGTCCACAGGATGTGGGTGTCATTGTCAAGACCAGCATTTGTTGCCTACACCCAATTGACAGGAGAGCAATTAAAAATAAGTCATGTTGATTTAGGCCTGGAACCACATGTAGGCCAGACTAGATAAGGATAGCAAATTTTGCTCTCGATCTTGTGTTTGCAGCAACTGACACATTTGTACTAACCTTTTTTTAGTATACTATTCCAGATTTTACTGAATTCAAATTTAGCTATCTGCTATAATGACATTTGAACCAATATCCCCAAAACATCTAGCTCAGTGATATTACCGCAGTGCTTCTGCCTCCTCACACATTCCCCCACTACCCTCACAGTTGTGACAGTATTACTCACACAGTCCTTTCCAAGGTCTATACTTTAAAAACAATGAACTGCTGCAGATTTGGACACATACCTGTAGTCCTCATCCAGTGCAGTTCAATGTAGAGGAACCATTTTTGAATGGTTTGCAGACAGGTGATATAGAAATGTCATTTTTTTTCCCCTTAGAACTGTGCAAATGCCTTCAGCAGTCGGCATGTCAAGATTTGAAGAGCTATGGAGGTGGACATTGCTAACCTAGAATTTCTCTGATAAAACATTTGTTTTTAAATAATAATGTGGTAACTAACTGAACAAACCTGAACCCAAGTTGAAAGGGAAACATTTGTGATGCTGGTTTTATAGAAATATTTCTTCATTACAACAACTAATGAACAAATTAAATTTGCTGTCAAAACTAAAATAATAAAACCTAATATGAATTATTTGAGGCAAATAAAGTTGGATTAAAACAATGCTCTACGGGGCTGTGAAAAGTCAATCATGACAGGTACGACCCTGTTATTGTTAAAAGAAAAGCATTCAGACTGCATTTGGAATCTTGCGAGCAGTTTTGGGCCCTGTTTCTAAGGAAGGATGTGCTGACATTGGTGGGGAACTTACAAGAATGATCCAGGGATGCAGTGTTTGTCATCTAAAGAGCAGTTGAAGACTCTAGATCTGTGCTTGATAGAGTTTAGAAGGATGAGGGGGGATCTGATTGCAACCTACAGAATACTGAGAGGCATAAATAGAATGGACTTGGAGAAGATTTTTCCACTAATAGAAGAAATTAAGCCTGGAGGGCACATCCTCAGAATGAAGGGATGACCCTTTAGAACTGAGATGAGGAGGCATTTCTTCAACCAGAACCTGACTAATCTGTGGGACTCATTGCCACAGAAGGTTGCAGAGGTCAAGTCATTAAGTGTATTTAAAATAGAGATTAAATATGTTCTTGATTAGTTAAGGGGATCGAGGGTTATTGGGAGAAAGCAAGTGAATGAGAAATTTATCAACCATGATTGAATGGTGGAGCAAATTTGATGGGCCAAATAGCCTAATTCTGCTCCTATATTTTATGGTCTTATTTTATTTTTCATTCATTTCTTTTTTCTAAATCATTTAACCAGCCATGTCTTGTCTTTTGAATTCTGTCTAGGCTGTGAAGGTAGTTGGAAGCAATATCTCTCACAAACTGCGATTGTCCACCATAAAAACCTCAGATGAAGGCACTTATGAATGCAGAGTGACTGATTACAGTGAGGGCAAACCCAGACATCACAAAGTGAAAGCTTATCTGAGGGTCAAGCCTGTGCAGGATCATGAGATGCTGGTACATGAAGCTGCTGCACACATGCAGGACACCAAGGTGCTGGGAAGTGATATGAAGGCTCACACGAATCACATTGCTAAATCCTCGTCTTTTTCCAACAGCCCTAAATCTATCCAAATCATGAATGAACAAGCCCTGGATACTGACTGTGAACAGAATGATCTGTCTCTTGATGCTGATCGTATCCACTGTGTTTAATAGAATGAGCTGTCATGGAGAGTCAAGTGTTTGTAAATTGTATAGAAGGAGTGCATGACCAGCTTCTTTGTGGGAGTATTTTGGCAAAGAATATCTCTAAAACTATTATTTAAAGGGGGTAATCAGCTTTTTGACCATTTTTGTTACTTGTTATACTTCATGTTTATTGGAAGTGAAACATTAATTTCATTACATTTTCATTCATGTTCAGTAATATACTAACAGTATCTCTTATTTACTTAATAATCCAATAGAAGCAAGCTCACATCTGTCTTTTATCAAAAAGATACAATGACAGCTTTACATCGAACAGAATAATGACACAGATGACTTTAATCTTTAAATATAATAAACATCAATTTCAACATCAGTGGAAAGATGTTTCATCCTCACTTTCTTTTCAACTAACAGTTGACCCCTTGTCTCAACCTAGGTTTCCAAACTCAATCCAGTTTTTAACAATTCCAAAACTTTTATAGTTGATGATTATAGCCCCATGTTACCTGATAAATCTCAACCTTATGTTTGGCTAACCATTCTAATCCCATTAGAATGACTCCAATATTGTGATTTAATATTAATTATATTATAGGTCTCAAGACTCATTTTATCAAATAATACCACCACTTTTTAAACCTCAGCTTCATTCTCGTAAAGTCTCTTAATTCCATCTCATGCAACCGTCACAACCCTTATTCTCCTGAGTTTCTATTCTGCCTTTTCTTCACATCCACCATCACATGTAATAATCCAAACTTGTTACCACATTTTCTAATCTCATCTAAAGAGCCCAACACCATTTGCTTAGTATCCTCAACTTGTTCCCACCTAACAACCCCAATCCCATTTTTATCTAACAGTTCTATTAATGTACATTTAATTATCCAATTGTCCATAGTTCTGTGACATCTCAGGTGAATTCTACAATCATGCGTTATCTCATATAACAACCCCAACCACACACTATGAAAAGTTCCAATCTCCTTTTACCTAAGTATCAGTGGCACTTTGGTTAGCATTGCTGCCTCTCAGTGCCAGGGATGTAAGTTTGATTCCAGCCTTGGGCGATTGTACGTATGGATCTTGCACATTCTCTCTGTGTCTGTGTGGTTTTCCTCCCAAAGTCCAAAGATGTGCAGGTTAGGTGGATTGGCCACGCTAAATTGCCAGTAGTGTCCAGGATGTGCAGGCCAGGTGGATTAGCCATGGTATTAACAGGGATGGGATGGGTTTGGGTGGAATGCTTCTCTGAGGGTTGGTATGGACTCAATGAGCCGAATGGCCTGCATCCATACAGTAAGGTGTCTGTCTATCTGTTTGACTTCTTCTTTATTCTCAAAAAGCAACTTTAACCCATTTCATTTTAACCACAATCTTATAATACCCCATCACAATATAATCAATAAACAGTACTCAACCTTCCCTGACTCAATCTTTTTAACTCATTAAAAATTATTTCATCCTCATCAAGAAGTTTCCCTTGAATATTGCGATCTCATCTGACAAACCATACACCTAGGCTAACAAACGTTGATTCCCTAATGGTCTATAATAACCAAGTATCTTGAATACAAAGCCCTACCTGGAGATACAGCTTGCAGAAATATTAGTGCAACATTAATACACTGTTAAAGAATTTTAAAAATGAGACCATCATTGAATACCAGGAAAACGTTTAAATCAATAAACATAATACTATCCTTTTGTTTCTTTTTTCTATATCAATAACTAGGAGTAGTCAGCAACTGAAATATAAACATGCCATGCATTGCTAGTGTCTACATAAAGAGGGGTGGAATTGCAATGAAAAAGAATTTCTTTTGCTCTCCCTGACTAGTTAATTATTGTGATAAAATACCTGTGTCTAGCAATGGTTTATGGGCTACATCAAATATTTACCAGGAATGTTAGATCATCTGACTTGATGGTGTCCTTCAATACTGCATAGGTTGACCAGGTCTCATTATTTTGATAATTCACCTGAAGGAACATATCTGGTACCATGCAATAGAATGTTTTGCTGTAAATAGAGCTGTTTTGTGATTTTCTCTATTAACCCTTTTTTTCAATTTAGTTGTGCCACTTTGAAATATTTGTGTAAGAAATCTAAAGTAACATTGTTTTATCTGCAAGTATTTTTAAATTGTATATGGTCAAACATCATTAAATCAATTAAAAAGAGCAGAACTTAGGCACTGAAAATAGCATAATATATTTTAGATTGTGCCAATCATCAGGATCGATTTTCCGTGACAGGGCCAACGAGAACTGGTTTTGTCTTTTAGCAATTAAAGTAATATATCCATAATGCCTCCAGATATACAATGCCCTTGTTATATTGGAATATAATCACTATGTGTTGACAAACCTGCAATGGTACCTGTTAGCCTGTCAAAAATATGGACTGAACAGCTTCTAGCCCTGTACTTTCATTACCAGTAAATTACCATGTAAAGTACTGACATGTATTACAAATTGTGCCACTTCATACTTCGGAACCCATTTAATGAGCAGTGAAGTGGGATGATGCTGCAGGCTTTAAAGCCCATTTAATGGGTCATTCAAATAGTCCATTCAAACTGTGCACAGCTGCCAGTCTATATGGCTGAAAAAAGACAGAAAATGCTGGAAATACTCAGCAGGTTTGGCAGCACATGAAGCATTTTGCTTCTGTACATCTGAAAACTATTTCTGTGAGAAAGGAAAAAAAATCCAGAAAGGAATGGGTCATTGCACACAAATCATATTTAAGTATTTCTTTAGTGATAAAGTAGCTATGGAAACATTCAGAGCCACCTTTGCAGCAGCTTTTAATTACTGGATTTTACTTTGGCTATTTGTAGCAGAGTATCTCTGTAAATGATTTTGCTGAATGTGATTAATAAACACAAAAATATGGATATTGTCTTGTCAGGTTTGTTTTCTTTTTATGAATGTTTTTAATGGTACAGAAATGTTGTAACTTTCATGAACTGGGAGAAATCCTGCAGTACGTGCTGAGAACTTGCTTGCATCTGTTTTCAATCAACCTGTTCACAAATGTTATGACACACCTCTTAAGCAAGTAGGTCTTGAACCCAGGGCTCCAGGCTCAGAGGTAGGAGCACTGCTTCTATGCCACAATAACCCTTAAACAGCTAGATATTTATTTGCTTTATTTCAAACTTTATAAGCAGAAGTGCTTTCACATACAATAGAATTGCTTTATTCCTATTATCAAATCACCCACGTACTTTTCATCTATTGTCATTCATCAATAATCGCCCATGTTTCCAATTAATCAAATCATGTTCAATGCCCGGCAATGACAATACAGACCACCAAAGGTAAAGAACCAGTCTTTTTTTTTGCTTGGAAGTGGTATCACACACAGGCAAACAGCTTTTGCCACAAGTAAATCACTTGTGGCAATTTTCATCTATTAAACACCACTGTTAAATCACCTGGGATTCCAGTTGTTCAATTTATAAGCCGAGCCCATTAAGGAAAATGTATTAACGCCAAGGGTGAGGGTAGGAAAAGATGGAGTGAGCAAATCTTTTCATAAAATTATGGAATTAATAAGCACAACATTGATTCTTTCTCTGTAAAAACAGAAACAATTCTAAACACTAAGGAACCAAGACACACTGTAAGATAATTTTCACAAAGATTGTGCTCCCTATATTGAGGTCACTAGGCTGAATGTACATTCCTGAACTGATGTTGGGGAATCTTCTATTTAGATCTTTTACCTACAAATGTTGAATAAGAGCTAGCTGAAAACTCTCAGAATGAACTTGCATGTGTGTGTGTGTGTGTGTGTGTGTGTGTCTGTGTGAGATGGCCTGCCTGACATCTTGGGTACCTTGCTTAGAAAACTTCAGATGATTAACATGGGCTAAACTATCAATCCTTACAAATAAAATGAGCTAATATGCTTGAGACAGGAGGCAATAAACAAGAGGCAGACAAATTCTTCAGGTAAAAGATGGAACAAAAGGAAGATCAGGAGAAGAGTTCCCTAACAATTCAGTTCAAGAGTAGAATACTACCATCACACGCTACAGCAATCACCATCTATACCAAGCATCTGTTGATCTTTTGGGATCAGTGAACCACACAGCTCTCATGAGTTGTATACTTTTCTGGGCTATTTAGCTCATACATCACATAAAACTTTGCCTCATAATAAACTATCTCAAAACTACTTGTGAAAACTCAACTGACTAAACTCAGCTGTGGCTCCTAAACTCAAATCTTAAAGTGATCCAGTTAAGTCAATATTCTTAAAACAAACATAGGATCAGGAGTAGACCATTCAGCCCATCAACCTTGCTTTACTATTTAATATGATCAAAACACTTCAATGACTTGTACTCATACAATCCCTATAACTGTTTACATCATTGGTGATCAGAAGTCTATCAAGCTCTACTTAAAATATATTCAAAGACTGAGCCTCCATAAAACTCTGGGATAGAGAGTTCCAAAGCTTCACAACACTCTGAGTAGAGAAATCTTTCCTCTTCTTGGCCCTAAATGGCAACACCCTTAGTTTTACATTGTGCTCCCTGATTGTAGACTCCCCTGCCAGGAGAAACTGTTTACCTATATCTACCCTGTGTATCCCTTTTAAATATTTTGTAGGTTTTGGTGAGATCCCCTGTCATTTATTGAAGCTGTAGAGAATACAGGCTCAGTTGTCCAATCTGTCTTCACATGACACCATCTGTGGCAACAATATCCTTCCTGAGGTAAGGAGACCAAAACTGCACATAATAATCCAGGTCAATGTTCCCTCTAAGCTGTGTGCTGTGTGCATGCACAGCCACTTCAATGTCCTATGCCTAGCGATCAGTGTTCTGGTTCTAGCAGTCGCAGTCATGTGCAGTCCAAGAAGGCTGACACCGCTAAGAAATTTGGAGGGAAAGCTGCTCCAGATGCAGTCTAAGCAAGCACCTACACAAATAAGCAAGATTTCACTACTCTTGATATTTACATGCTTCACACCTCACAGTTACACTTTCAAACTCTTAATATTTAAGAAATACTCTGCACATTTGTCTCCCTTTAATTTCCCTTTAATTTCTCCAGATATTGGACAAAAGTCTGAGGTCTGTGCACAGCAGCAGCTAGAGAAACCAGAAGGGAATGTTGCAGCATGTGTGGACCCTCGAAGTGACTGCTCCATATTTATACCAAATGTACTAACATAAAGGTTAGAACTAAAATTGAATTGGATTTGGAGAATCTATAAAATGTTTTATTTGTGATCAGAGATAATGGGAACTGCAGATGCTGGAGAATCCAAGATAACAAAGTATGGGGCTGGATGAACACAGCAGGCCAAGCAGCATCTTAGGAGCACAAAAGCTGACGTTTCAGGCCTAGATCCTTCTAGGGTGTAGAAGGGTCCAGGCCCGAAACGTCAGCTTTTGTGCCCCTAAGATTCTGCTTGGCCTGTTGTGTTCATCCAGCCCCACGCTTTGTTATCTATAAAATGTTTTATGCCTAGATTGCCCATTTTTTTTCACTCACTTGTGGACATCTCTGGCTATGCTAGCAGTTATTGGTCATCCCTAAATGTCCAGTGGGCAGTTAAGAGTCAACCACCTTGCTGTAGGTCTGGAGTCACATATAGACCAGACCAGGCAAAGGTGGCAGATTTCCTTCCCTGAAGGATATTAGTGACCCAGATAGGGTTTTCCTGACAATTGACAATGATCATCATTATGCCCTTAATTCCAGCCTCTTTTATGAAATTTAAATTCTACCATCTGCCATTGTGGAATTTGAACCCAGGTCGCCAGAACATCTGGATCAATCATCTAGCAATAATACCACTAAGCCATTGCTTCTCCCTAATCCCCAACACCCACTCTAAACAATTGTTTTGTTGTGGCTAATGTAAGTCTGTTCATTTAAGCCCATGAGAAACAATTGTAAACAATCTGCCCATCCTTCTCTACTCTTTTAAAATAAACTTAAAATTGGGTTAAATAACTCCTGTTGGGGCACTGTAACAAAATACAAACTAACGATGAACAGAAACTTATATAAGGTGAATGGAAACTTATCATGTGAATATAACATCATCTGAAGTGATGATGTATCCTAGTCCCAGTGGAATCCTCCGGTCTCTGAAGGTATGTCTTGTGCCAATGAATGCCACATAAGTCCCTCTCCACAGGCTTACAAGCACAGACATAAATGGAGAAGAAGGGCAGACAGTCAGGTACAATGACTCCTTCCATGGCCCACTGTCTGGACCTGTTAATGACCACCATGGCCAGGTGCAGCAGCAGAGGCACGAGGAGGCTCTCTGAACTGCCTGCCTCTCTCCCCATATGGGGGTGCCTTTAGATCAGAAGCACGGGGATGAAGCGGCAGCAGAAGTTGAGGAGGAGTCCCTTTAGAAGATGAAAGAGGGACTGCTAATGAAACTCATCAACATAAATATGGAAAATAAATTTCTTTAGGTCACAAAATCTACATGTGGCCTAGCACCAAGTGTATGCATTTTTTATCAAACTTCACAAACATGGCACACCTCTGGAGCAGCTGGGTCTTTAATCTGGGCTAGTCAAAGGTACACACACTGCCATGACACACAAGAGCCCTAATGCATCGCACTCTGCTCCAATACATACCGTTTATTGCTGATGATTCATTGATTAATCCGCCATGGAAAATCCTGTGTGTGTATAACACACTAATCACTATTTTATTAACATATCCAAAATAGGTTATTATGCATGGAAATGTAGCTAACCAGTAAAGCATTATAACACAAAATGTAATACTTGAAACTTTGATGATATGAACAGTCATGAAGTTTCCAGGATTGAATTACAGCATCAAAATCCTGGTTGTTATGGTATAAATAGGATAGGTCATAATTTGGGTTAATTCTCTGTTTTGGTATACTTAGCAGGCAGCCTTTTCAAAGGAAGCACAGATTACAAACAGCGCTAAAACCATTTGATCCAATTTTCTGACCTCTTTGCCCCTAAAGTACAATTCCTTGTGGGAATTAGAATCAGTAAATTTATTCAAAGAGTATAGTGGAAGCTTGGGACTGAATAATTGAGAGGAATCTGTGAGTTAATTACTTATGGATTTAAAAATTCAGGATTAGTAGTCATGTGTAACACATCTAATTTTGGTTGTGAAGATGAACTCTTTTGGACTGAGTTTGTCTCAGAGATTTGGCTGTGATTCTTGTTTAACTTCAGTAAGGGATTTAATATTTGGCAGAATTCATGTGAAACAAAACTGCAGAAAATCACTCTGATCACCATCTTGAGGAGCAGCACCATAAAACTATGATGCAGTTTTTGTCTCTCTGGAAATGTATAGGCAGTTAAGAAGCACTTCTACACAATGACTGGTAGATATTTGGAACTCTCTTCCACAAATGGCAGTGCATGCTGAGTCAGTTGTTAATTTTAAATGTGAAATAGATACATTTTTGTTAAGCAAAGCTATTAAGGGATATGGACCAAAGGCAGAGATAGGCCCCAGATCAGCCACAATCTCATTGAATAGGCTTGATGGGCTGAATGGCTTCCCCCTGGTCCTATGTTAAACTTTGCCCAAGTTGTGTGTCTGCCTCAAGATAGTCTCTTTTTGCTTCTTTCCAATTTGGCCTTAGATTTTGACTTGTGCTAAAAACAAACATTGCAGCCACAAGTGGAATAGATAGTGTTGATCTTGTCTCTGTGTCCTAGCATTTAGAGTTTACATCCTATTCCTAATATCTGACTTAGGCTGACATTTCAGCGCAGTCCAGAAAAACTGTTGCATGGTTGGACAGGCTAGTTGCTGGACCTGAGTTTTCCTTTTGCAGCCCAAAGGTATCAATGTGAATTTCACAAGCTTCAAAATCTCCCCACCCCCCAGTGCATCCCAAAACCAGCCCAGCTCATCCCCGTCTCCCTAATCTGTTCTTCCTCTCAGCTATCCCCTCCTCCCACCTCAAGCCGCAACTCCATTTCCTACCTACTCACCTCATCCTGTCCCCTTGACCTGTCTGTCCTCCCTGGACTGACGTATCCCCTCCCTATCTCCCCATCATTACTCGCCTCTACAGGGTCCATCCCCGCCCCTTTAACTTGTCTGTCTCCCACTCCGCCTATCTTCTCCTCTATCGATCTTCGATCCGCCTCCCCCTCTCTCCTTATTTATTTCAGAACCCTCTCCCATCCCCCTTTTCTGATGAAGGGTCTAGGCCCGAAACGTCAGCTTTTGTGCTCCTAAGATGCTGCTTGGCCTGCTGTGTTCATCCAGCCTCACATTTTATTATCTTGGATTCTCCAGCATCTGCAGTTCCCATTATCTCTGATACAATCTCAGAGGCTGGCAAGTAAGGCAAACTGAATGAGTGCTTAGAAATGAAGATAAGAATCATAAGGTGCATTCTTAGATGTGTGTGTAGGTGTCTCTGTGCTCCGAAGCGAAGTCCTGAAGCCTGAGATGGTTTGTGAGTTAGTCTGAAGGCAACATGATGATGTAGTGAGGTTCCTGGTTTACCATTGTTGAGTTGCTCAGACAAAATGTGCATCAGACAAAGTATGGAGGAGGACAACGTACATGAATCAGGCAGGGATGAAAATGAAGACAGAGTTGGGTGATGCCAGGAGAAACAAGTGGTGAGCTGTGCCATCGGGTAAGTGCTCTGACTTTCAAGTCAGGAAATTGGTGCTGCCTAGATTCTCTGGGAAAGTGAAGAATTGGGAATTATGCAGCAGAAATGAGTCAAATTGGGCATAATAATGAGATGCAAATGCAAGGAAACAAGGCCAATACCACATTGGCAAGATTCTGAATTTGCCACTTAGAACTTATAGGGAAAACTGGAGATGCTTTACTTGGATAACAAGGTGTAGAGCTGGATGAACACAGCAAGCCAAGCAACAGCAGAGGAGCAGGAAAGCTGACGTTTCGGGTCTAGGACTTTCTTCAGAATGCTTTACTCAATTCATTTTCTCACATTTCTCACCATTCCCTGCACCATTTAAGGAAGTAGAAAATTCCATCCTTGTAATTTTAATTTAAGGCTCTGGTGGATATAACAAATTCCATGATCCTATTTGAAGATCATTACTGTGTTGGCCAACATTCAACCAACAACGAAACAAACTAAATGTACATTTATCTCATAAATTCCTGCTGTGCAAATTTCGTCTTTCATGTTTCTTTGCATGAAAACGATGAGAATCCTTCAAAGTTAATTGGCTACACATGCTTTGACACGGCCTGGGGATATGAAAGATGCGATTCAAATTGTTTCCTTTTTCTGCTTTGTGGTGCTTGGAACTCAGATTTAATAGAAAGAAGTTGCAATAATGCAATACCTCAGGACAACACAAAGCACTTCGCAACCAATTAAGGGATCTTGAAATGTAGTCACTGCTGTAATGGGAACATAGCAGACAATTTGTGACATCAAGGTCTCATGAACAGTAATAAGATAAATGACCAGCTAATCTATTCTAAGCAGGCAGCATCTGTGGAGAGAAAAACAAAGTTAACAGCTCAGGTTTGCAATTGTTTCAGGACAGTCAAGTCAATGGTAATATGATAGATTCTAGAGAAGCTTGAGTCTGTTGGGACTTCTATGTTTCTCTGAAGAATACTTTGTGCGTGCAATGAATTTATAGTTGACACAATGGTCTGGATTTTCCAACAACCAGACTGCCATTATTCCACTATAGATGGGAGCTCACCCTGCAGAATCCCCATCAGTGCACACTCTGAAGGAATCACCCACAAAATTGAAAATTCTACTGGGCAATTCCCCTTCACCTGAAACTCTCTGAAAGCCTCCATTCAAATTGGCAAATTCAGAGGGAAGTGAAGTTATTACTCAGGGAATGTTTTGCTATTAAATACATACTTAACCTCTGAGAAACTATCCAACTGACCCCATACTTATCTCACACTCAAACCCTACCACCCCACCATTCTCAACTACCTCTCCGAGTTTCCGGCTAGACCCAGCTGACGCTCCCCAATGTCCATGACTCCTCCACCCTTTCTGGACCTGAGCTGACTATTGCCCTGGACACCCCCAATGGACCCAACACCCACTCTCACCAATCCCTGCCACAAACAGTTTCTCTCATCCACACCAACATACCTGAGATACTGAGATAATGGGAACTGCAGATGCTGGAGAATCCAAGATAATAAAATGTGAGGCTGGATGAACACAGCAGGCCCAGCAGCATCTCAGGAGAACAAAAGCTGACGTTTCGGGCCTAGACCCTTCATCAGAGAGGGGGATGGGGTGAGGGTTCTGGAATAAATAATGAGAGAGGGGGAGGCGGACCGAAGAAGGAGAGAAAAGAAGATAGGTGGAGAGAGTATAGGTGGGGAGGAAGGGAGGGGATAGGTCAGTGCAGGGAAGATGGACAGGTCAAGGAGGTGGGATGAGGTTAGTAGGTAGATGGGGGTGCGGCTTGGGGTGGGAGGAAGGGATGGGTGAGAGGAAGAACAGGTTAGGGAGGCAGAGACAGGTTGGACTGGTTTTGGGATGCAGTGGGTGGAGGGGAAGAGCTGGGCTGGTTGTGTGGTGCAGTGGGGGGAGGGGACGAACTGGGCTGGTTTAGGGATGCAGTTGGGGAAGGGGAGATTTTGAAACTGGTGAAGTCCACATTGATACCATTAGGCTGCAGGGTTCCCAGGCGGAATATGAGTTGCTGTTCCTGCAACCTTCGGGTGGCATCATTGTGGCACTGCAGGAGGCCCATGATGGACATGTCATCTAAAGAATGGGAGGGGGAGTTGAAATGGTTTGCGACTGGGAGGTGCTGTTGTTTGATGCGAACTGAGCGGAGGTGTTCTGCAAAGCGGTCCCCAAGCCTCCGCTTGGTTTCCCCAATGTAGAGGAAGCCACACCGGGTACAGTGGATGCAGTATACCACATTGGCAGATGTGCAGGTGAACCTCTGCTTAATGTGGAATGTCATCTTGGGGCCTGGGATAGGGGTGAGGGAGGAGGTGTGGGGGCAAGTGTAGCATTTCCTGTGGTTGCCGGGGAAGGTGCCGGGTGTGGTGGGGTTGGAAGGGAGTGTGGAGCGAACAAGGGAGTCATGGAGAGAGTGGTCTCTCCGGAAAGCAGACAGGGGTGGGGATGGAAAAATGTCTTGGGTGGTGGGGTCGGATTGTAGATGGCGGAAGTGTCGGAGGATGATGCGTTGTATCCGGAGGTTGGTGGGGTGGTGTGTGAGAACGAGGGGGATCCTCTTAGGGCGGCTGTGGCGGGGGCGGGGTGTGAGGGATGTGTTGCGGGAAATACGGGAGACGCGGTCAAGGGCGTTCTCGACCACTGTGGGGGGAAAGTTGCGGTCCTTGAAGAAGGACCTGAGATACTGTTTCATTGACCTGGCTCCCCTGTTACTTTGCGCCTGATATATCTGAATTCATGTCTATTAACAGCTTTTAATATAGCTTCATAAATCATGTCCATTAATCCATTAATTTGTGGCTATAATATTAAGTGCAGGTTTCCACGTACCAGCAACCCCCAATTCAAACTAATTCAGGACCTCACTACCAAATCAGATTACAACCACTTGAAGTTGCGGTTACATTCCACTTGAAAGTGCACTCATGCATAACGCGCGATATAAACCCCCATTTAACAAGACTGACATTCTATTCAAATATGCAGTCCGGCGTGACACAGGCACTACAGAACTCCCACACCAAAAGCAGTGCTGTTAGATATTAAAATCTAACTGTGAATAGACGCTATTACCAAACCCTTTATCTAAATCCCTCTCCAGCCACAGTGGCTCCTAGTATCATTCAAAGATGATAATTAGATGAGCCCCCTTTCCTTTAAAGCAAAATGTTACTTCCCTGCAGACTTTTCCTGTATATTATGTAACAAGGTACCTGTCACAAGTTTTTATTCAACACGTATATAAGAAAACTTTACCCCACTAATAAAACTAACAAACGCTATGCAGTGTATGTAAGCAACCTTTAACCCACTTATAAAACTAACGGCGCTATGTTCAGAACCGTGTGGCCTTGAATGAACGAATGAATGAAACTGACAGCACTACTACCGCAAAACTGAATGATGATAGCGAATAGGATCGACAGATGGACGTAACCATGAAACTAACTAAACAAGCGATAGTGAACAAAAACCACAGGCAGCCACAACTGATAGGAACCTAGACTTTTACTTGTAAAAAAAACCTTTTGCCAACTTTAAAATTCTAACCTTGAAAATAACAAGGCTAAAACCTTTTGAATTATACAAGGACAAACCAGACAGACACTCTAATCTCGTTAAAAGTCTAACCTTCCTCTAGCATATTCAAGGTTATAAAATTAATGCTTCCATTAAAATACCGAAGACAGAGATGCCACACAAAAACGTCAGCTTTTGTGCTCCTGAGATGCTGCTTGGCCTGCTGTGTTCATCCAGCTTCACACTTTGTTGTCTTGCCACACAAATTCACCGGCTTTTCACCTAATGATAGAACCAACAGCAATTAGACAGCCTATGGATTTCTGTGAAAGGGTTAAATTATTGATTTATTCACTTTAGGCACAGCCAGATTATCAATTTTCATGCCACCATTACCATCAGCATGTCTGCTTCTAATAATATTTCATCAGCATCTTCCTTGTTTGGTAAACACTGTTGGAATGAATTCACTAAGATGTCTAATCTTGGCCTCTGCTGCTGAACATATATATGCCTTTTACAACCCATTCACTATTTACACTCTGATAGAAGATTTTTGAATGAATTTTTTAAGATTGGAATTCTAATCTCTCATTTTCCCTCTGTTTTATCACTTCCTTTCATCTCCATTCTCAGCTTATCACATTTTGCCTGCTTCTCATGTGGCATACACCATTAAGGGGTGGCACAGTGGGTCAGTGGTTAGCACTGCTGCTTCACAATGCCAGGGACCTGGGTTCAATTCCACCCTTGGGTGACTGTCTGTGTAGAATTTGCACATTCTCCCCATGTCAATGTGGGTTTCCCCCAGGTGCTCCGGTTTCTTCCCACAGTCCGAAGACGTGCAGGCTAGGTGGATTGGCCATGCTAAATTGCTTAGTGTTCAGGGATGTTTAGATTAGGTGAGTTATGAGGGATGGGTTAGGTGGGATGCTCTGCAGGGCAGTGTGGAATTGTTGGGCCAAAGGGCCTGTCTCCACACTGTAGGGATTCAATGACAATTCATAAAATAATCATTAACACTCAGCAATAGCCACTAACATTTAGCAAATGTTTAAACCATCACCGATTTTCTGCAACATGGTTTTTGTACAATACCTACTGCTTAACACTCAAGTGTGAGAATGGTAATGGATGCTTAAATTCTGTATAAAAAAAGAGGCTACTTTTGAGCTATGATTTTGGGATTGTTTCACCTTATATCATGTTGCTGTGAATGTGAAATAAAGAGGCTATTTTCGCCACTCACTCACCCAGGTCATCTGGTTCTTTGAACGTGATCTCACACACCCTACCTATTTGGCAATGTGTCACCTTCCCATCAACCACCTTACCCACTTGGCATCCTTGCTGGCACCTTTCACCCTATCCAGCTAACATCCTACTTACCTGGCGTCCTTCCTAGTTGATAGCATACTTGCCAGGTACCTTAACTCCTACTTATCTGATATCTACCTCTGGCACTCAACACCCTACACAAATGGCACTCTATTTATGTGGCACTCTACTCACCTGGCAACTTATCTCCTACCCATCTGGAATCTTACCTATGGCACCCTCTATCTTCTCCTGCTGGCACCTTATCCACTTAGCACTCTACCCACCTGGAACTCTATACCTCCAGCACTCTAACTTCAAACTTGTCTATGTACTTACTGTTTAACAGAAGCTGTCAAAGTGACTTTCAGGACCTTCAGATTTCAGGATATGGCAGCTGACTGTTGTGAAAAGAGGTCACTGGTTTAACTTTGTCTCTTAGTTCTGCACCATAAACGAACTGTCAGACTCGAAGAATGCTACTGCATTTCCAAAGAAGCCTTGATTGCAATCTCCTGTCAGGAATACAGAGCTCTCTTCTTTCACAAGAAAAGGATGGCATGGCAATCTGAGTGAGATGGACACCAACAGAAAGTCCAGCACAATCAGTTCTGAAAAAGACTCGATTTAGACTTGAAATATTAACTTTCTTTTCTGGCTCCTCAGATGATGACAAACGTGCTACATTATTCCAGCACTTTCTGTTTTTACGACACAAATATTATTAGTAGTAGTGTTCAAATTGAGCTGGTCGAGCTTATGTAATTTGTGAAGATGACAGTCATATCTTACACAATACAATACTGTGTTGATGAGCTGAACCTCTGATTGTTTAAAGCTGTGGTTTTCAAGACATTTCATGTACAGAACAATTAGGCAGGGTTTAAGACCATCAAATGTGGACCATCAAATAATCTTACTCCAGCTGCCCTCACTTGCCACCACTAAAGGACCAACTAGACTTAATGGGAGGAATGATACCAATTTTGATGAAGCCATGATGAGGTGAGACATGGTTCCAAGCTGGAGAACGCCATTCTCTTATCATCTCCATGTTCAGTTTTTCCTCATTGTTTTAGCATTATGAGTATGCTAATGATGTCTTTAGCATTATACGGTATTGGGAATGGCAGCAGGTACCAGTTGGTGAGTCCAGGATATTTGGACTACATTGGGGCTGAAAGTCCATCAAGCTTTTCTGATAAAATTGGACCTCTTGACATCAATGAGGCTTATGTGACCAAATAGCTTTCCAAATCACTCAAATCCTGCATCTGCCTGTTGGGAAATATTTTCTGAATTGCTTATGGAGCCTTCATGAATTTGCTTTGAAATCTTCACCAATCTTCCTAGCAATTTCTCCCACTGATGCAAATAAGAAATCAGCAAGAGTTGTGAAGAAGTCAAATTCCTGGCAGCTGTGTTTTCAACACTACAACTCCACCTTCACATGCAAAGGTTTCACTTTGTCTTGAATATTAAAGTTAGTGATAGCTTTTCCCTGTAAGGCAATGTTTGTCCTCCTCAAAATTCTGCAAGTGTCAGCTGAATATACTATTGGGAAAACCATAAGAAATTATTACACACTTTAAGATGCCATACCATCTGTAGTCACGGCAGTGCAAGCAGATTTTGACCTTGCCATTCAAAGAAGTGTGTATTTTGTCCTATGGCAAGCAAGGAACTTTAGCATGGAAAGTTACTTTCATGTTTTCACTCTCCATCTCTTCACACTGCAGGACTTGAAAAATGTAAATATTCATTGTGCATCATTTGATAGAGGCTTCAATTTTCACTGCTGCATCTAGAACAGATTTAAATCCACCAGGAATCTTCTTCACAGTGAATGTTCATAATGAATGGTACAATTTCTTGGCCATGTACTACTAAGTCCTTTATGCTACTAAAATTATTGTCATTCTTATCATATACTGAAGACCATTGGGTGATCCCAGCTTCAAATATGTATATACATTAATTGTCCTGCTGGTCATTAGGAAAAAGGCAGCAGACAGTGAGGGTGAACTAACTAACATTGCATGGCATTAATTAAGCAGTGCTTAAGATTTAGTAAGGGTATTGTATTTGAGTATTGTGTCATGAAGTCTCTCATTATAGCCAGCAGGTTGAGAGGAAACTTAGGTGATCTCATTTGGACCTTTCCATCATCAGTAACTCTTCCATTTTCAAATTGCAAAGTTGCCCTGAAATGCTTGAGCATCCTGAAGGATAGCACTGAACCTACAACAGGTAAGATTTAGAGAAGCTATTTTTTAACAGGCCTGGGGGAGAATAAAAATGTGAGCTATTATAAATCTTCCAGCTTTGAATGGCAGTGTGCTCCCCTGAAAATCTCAAACATAGTATTTACCTTTCCTTGTAGAAGTGTTTGGATTCATCGTTGATTTCATAATCACACTCAACAGGCTTTCTAGCTGGCCCTGTTGACCTGGGAAACTCAAGAGGGTGTACCAGGCCTGTTTAGACCTGGAAGGCCCAGGCCTACTGAGTGGGTCCTACACCATACAGTTGCACCCTTAGACTTTGACAGGCTTTGGCATCACAGGTGGAAAGGAGATGGAGAGACCTGACACCTCGAGCGTATCTTAAGAAGAAGCTTCAATGGGCCGTGTGTAGTTCCTCCTCAATATGGGTGCCTGCTTGCATCACCCTGTCTCCCTGAGATAAAGGGGCATCCTGAGGTCCTTCTTGCCCTGCTATCGATGCTGAGCATCTCAGGTTAGAACAATGGAGTTCAGGCAATGTACGTATCCAGCAAATAGTGGACTAGTACATACTGGACTGATATCTCCTGGCCACATGCATGCTGCAGCCAGCACAGCACTGATATAGTTGGTGGATTGCTTCATCCTTTCATCCAATTACTGATTGTCTTCAAGAAACCTACTTTCTGCTCCTGTCAATTTCTGTGCATTTCGACAAAATTATTAATGACTGTGACTGCAAGATGAGCTGAGCTGGAGCTGTCCAACTGAGTACCAGAGATTTGAGACATACAGCCTTGGACAGCTGTGAAAGCATGAATTATATTCTCACCACATTGTGCTTTCAAGTCTAAGATAGATATGGAAAACACACTGAGGTGAAAATCTCTGAGCTGGTGAAGGTATGGGTGAAAGCCTTGCCTATGTCTGAGGGTTCAGTGGCTTTCTCTTCAGTGGTGGAGTAGTTCTGAGAGTCTCTGGCAAAGACATCATCTTGTGGAGGATCTATGGGTGTCGTTCACACCGAAGACAAGGGCAAAATTTGTTGTGCAAGAGGGATTAAAATTAAGACTGATTTAGCACTCACATTAATGGGATAGCAGAACAGCATTATAAAGCTGACCGGGTTGGTTTGCCACTGAGGTCTCCCTGTCCCTGCATGAGCTGTAGTCCTCTACTCCAGCTAAATCAAGTGTTTTTTCATGCAAGTTGTGAGAAGCCTTTTGCCTGTGCCACCCATTGCTCTCGGCCTGGTTGTGGGCCAATTTTTTTCTGCATGAAGACAAAGGGAGTACAATTGAAGTGGATGAAAGAGCAGTCTGTGGTGATGCAGGAGCAGGAAGGATGATGAGGTATCCCCAGTGATTGAGTGGGAAGTGAATATAACTGGAAGGGTTAATAGTTTGGGAAGATGAAGTGGGTGAGAGCCATTGAGCAAATATGATTTGCATAAAAGGGAGAGTCATAATCTATAAACCTTGCTGAGAAGTTTTTGCTGTGTCAGATCGAGTGACTGTGAGCATGAAGTAGCAGAGCGCAGATGGTGAAACTTACCCTCACTGAACAGAAGTGGTAATTCACCTTTTATCCACATTGCAGTGCATTTTGTCTAACCCTGGACACAGCACTGTCCAGTCTAACTGTGTCTGGTGATGAGGCCTCCATTGGAGGTCAGCAGGAAAAAGTAGAACCCATCTCTTCATGAACCCATCCACAAGCACTTTGAGGGCACAGAATGAAAAGCAGGGAGCTAATGTGTATTTTTCAGCCATGCTCTCAATGATTAAGGTTGAGAATTACAGTGCAAGCAGCAGCTCTGATCCTGTAGCATCTGAGTTCTGTACAACGAGGCTTTAAAAATGGCATCAGCAGCATGAACACCAGGATATCCTGGCAGAGGTGAGCATGTGGACCTCTCCTGAGACACAAATCCAGGAAAAGAACACCAAAGAGCCCAGTAGCATGACTAATGAAGTGAAGAATGTATAGATTGTGTGAGCAAACCTGCTATACACTATGGTGCACTGGTACCTTGACTCTCACTCAACAAAACAAAACTTTAACTGAAATTGGGAGAATTCTGCACAGTAGTTGGAATTTTATTTAGCGCTGAATGATGTGGACTACTTCAAGAAATTTGGGAAGATAAGGTAGGAAATCAGTGCGGCTTTTCTTGATATTGGAAGGAGCAAGTTACATTTTTTTAATAAGAGTTCTGGGCACTGAGATGATTTTCTCATTAGGAGGCAGCCAGCTGCCTAATAACATGGATTATTTCTCATTACCACCCTCATTAACAATGATTCTTGTCTCATTGATATACAGGTTGCTATTATCCCATGCGCCAGATAGAAACTTGATGCCAAGAATTCTCAACATGAAAGCCAGAGCAGGTGCTTAGCAACCATAACTTGCTATTTGATCCTCTGGACTCCACAGTGGACATTCAGCACCAACATCTCAGGGCATGCTACAGGTTAGTGGCCACTTAAGATAGATTTGTGCCAGATACCCCCTGGGAGCAGCCATGATTCCTACATCCTTGAGAACTTGTATGTTCCTGCTGCATTTGAAGGTTCAAATGCCTTGCATAGCTGATTACTGGAGGACAACAGCTGCATTCTGCAACTATAGCTAATGACTCCATTATGTAACCATCTGACTGAGGTGGAGTTGAGATACAATGCGCAGTCCATCCCTAGACTGTGACCATTGATGATTAGGAAATAAGTGTCCTGAAGATGAGGTCCCACAGCTTGGATCATATCTCAGATGGGGGCAGGGGGGATTTGCTGCAGTACACTCCAGATACAGCATGCCATGTAATCCCATCTGCACAACTGGAGCAGTCAATGAGAGGATGTGTTGAATGCTGAGGAACTGGGAGAACAGGAGAAGTCCTCTGAAGAGGATTAGGGGATTGAACAGTAGGAGCATCTCTATGTGCATGTCAGAATACTGCTGCATCAGGTGTTCCAAACCAGACTGGATTTAATTGCAACTGATTCCAGTAGATTGGAGCTGGGTGCAATCATCACTCATTTGATGTAAAATGCTTATTGCCAGCAGTTCGCTTGTCTGCTGGGCGGAAACGTGGCCTCTGTTCATTTGGTTTCTGTTAACTTTGAAGACTGTTTTGTCTGTAATGGCCGCACAGTGAACAATGACGTGCTACTCGTCTCCAGTGGGCATTACAAACAAGCAGCAGGAACTTACAGATGATCGTTAAGAGGGGAAGTGACTATGGGCTGGCAAGGTGTATGACCTGGTGCTTAAACAGCAATTAGGGTGGAAAAGTGCAGTTGTATGTACAAGGCAGTGTAAACTATGTGCTGTGAGAAGTGCTGGTTTGTGCCTGTCTTGTCACTACACTGACGGTGAAAGGCAAGTCCAGTTTGTCAGTGCTTGACTGAGTGCATAGCTAGGGTTTCAAGATGGCACTGGTGCCAAGATGTCAATCTATTACAGGATATCCTGTCAATGATGGGTTCTACTTGTGAGTGGTTAAATCCCAACTAGCATTGGATGAGAGGAGTGTTATAGTGGCAGGGCAGTTAATTTATGAGGCAAGATTGGGATGACCAGGTAAAAACCAGGATGACCAGACAGAAACCCTTCATGAAGCTCAATGAAAATGATAATTTGTCAGCATATGGTAAGATTAGGCCTGTTTTTTTCTGTTGCCAGCCCAATTTATTGTTATTCAGTATTGAATCACTGTATGATCCTTGTAGATTCTCCAGGCTGTGAGAACCCAAGGCACTCAGAAGGTCGAATGTTGCTGCAGGCAAAACCTTTCTTTGCCTCCTTCATTTCCCCCAAGACAAATATTAGGATATAAAGCCTTCGGCTGCTACTCCTTATGAAATGAGGAATATCAGCAGCAAGCAGATGCTCAACAAACATTTTTTAAAAAGAAATCACATTGAATATTCGAGCTCAGAAAATCTCCCCTATGATTTGGTTGTCTTTGGTTCTGCTAATGAGAAGACACAGTTAATTGCTTTCTAACAAAGTAACTACCGATCCATTAAAACATCTTTTCTAATTTTTTGAAAGGAAGCTGTCCAGAATCAGACTGACATTTTGTGCAGCATGTTCTAATCTTTAAATCTACAATGCACTTCAAGTTCCCAAGATTGGAACATGTCAATTTTATTACTGGGCTTTCGTTTTTGGAATATAATGAAGGCAAAATATAGAGCATATATCTCTCTTGGTATTATTCTCTGAAAAACGTGTGAATACCAAATTCTCTGGTTTGCAAAGATGAACTTCAAAGCGCCATTCTGGCCCATGAATACTGAAATACAGTTTAAGATTCATTGTAACTTTTCATTTTGTGTAACATCAGCAAAGATAGTTACCAAATTCATCAGTGGCCAATGTTTATTTATTGTTCATTTACCATCAATGTCATGAAATCAGAGAAATTAATAGCAGCTGCCATTGGTTAACCCATAGTAATCTGACAGAAATGCAAATTAATCACTGAAGACTTTTGGATGTTTGACTTTGGTGCATAAATGTTACTGTATTCTCAAAAATTGAGCAACTAAAAATACGTTAAATGGGGAAAATAATTGACAATATGCACCTTCCCATGAATGCCAATGAGAATACATAGCAAGAGTAACTTCCTCTGCTGGTGCTGTCTAGAGAAGGATCCAACAGGGTCCAAGCTGGGCCATGGGGTAGAGGGAGTCGGGGAGGGAGTAGTGTAAAGGTTTAAAGGGCCTTAATATTTTTATTACAACTGGGAAATGTGCTTGCAGCACTGTGGTGGCCCTTTTATTAGGCCTGCCTCAATACATGGCAACCACTGTGGCTCTCTGTAAACTGCTTCCAAGGGTGGTGTGTTCAACTGCAGTACACATGTGCACCCCCAATCCCTGAGAATGGAAAATCTAGCCACTCAGGGCTGTTTATCTAGATGTGGAAAGCCAGGAATGTTCCTGACTCAGTCTACCCATGTCTTTTGATCAATGGGTAAATACATATACTTACATATTTAATGTAATATAAGGTATGTACCCACGCACTTCCTATTACATTGCACCTTCAAGCAACTTAGAAGCAAGTTCAATAATTATTACAACTGAGTTAATTTTGCAGGGGTTGGGTATGTGGCAAGAGTAGGAAATGGTGTTTGGCCATAATTTAAATGTAGTAGTTTTCATTGAATAAGCATTTTTTTCTCATACCACTGATTATATTAATTTTTGTGGTTCCTTCTTCTTGTAAGTGTGTCAAAATTATACATTGTTCTCTTGGAAACAGAGGGACAATTTCAGCATGATTAACTTCAAAATAAAGAATTATTTCATTCAATGAGTAGGTTTTTTTTGCATCTCAGGAGCAGAAAAAAATAGAGTCCACTACGTCTGAGAACACTGGAATAAATGCGCAAATATCAGAGTTACAATAATCTCACAATGAAGAGTCTACCAAATGGAATTGAACTTCAGGCCTCATTTTCTTTAGATTTCATCCTGCAATTAGATTTTTAATTGGGTTATTTTGGCTTTTATTGCACACTTATATGAAACAATTATTGCATTCATCAATTCACCTTTACTACACAATTCTGCACACTAATTTCATTTTCTATTTGCATTTTCATGTTTTCCTCTTTATTAAGGATGACTTTCTATCCTACCACATCACATTCAGTCTCTCTGTTACAGGATGGCTTTCTTCTGGCTGCTCAACCCAGAACAATCATGGTTAACGAACAGCTACCTACCAGTGATGGCTGACAGCCTTTATATTAACTTATCATTCCTTGACAGATTTTCGTACACCCTCACTGGAAACTGTAGGATGTCTAGGTAGCAGCAGCAGCAACAAAGGTCATAACACTGAAATAGTGGTCAAAGTTTACTGTTAAATTAATGGCGAGGTTAGTAGCATTATCATTATGTACAAGTAACTTCAGGACAGATATTCAATAATCTCTACATCTAATAATCGATAACCAAATTCTGTTGCTCTGTCATTATCCTCAAAAAACTAGTGTGTTTCGAACTAACCTTGCCATACAATGTTATGCCTCATTCATATTAGTTAAGGTGCCCTGTTAACTATGTCATAATTATTAATTAGTGCCTGACAACTTCCCTGTCTTTGAAAATTAACTATAACAAGCAAAAGATAACATTCTTCAAATTTTAATTGTTAGAGATTTCAAATTATAAAATTCAAAGTTTTATTTTCCATTTCTTCATCAAATCTTTATCTTCTTCATGCTTTCTCTGTACCTGATCTGGCATTGTACTCACTCATGCTAATTCACATTTCCTTCTCAATCTCTACACTTAATTTCAGAGCTTACTAATATATTGGTAAGGGAGATATAGAATCACTTGCCTTGTTCTCTCATGAACAGCATGCTTGATTTTTCTCATTACAAAACTATAAGCTTTCAATTCCAGTAACTTCGGGCATGGGCAAGTCTAACTAGTTGTAGATACTGCTCACCACCTTACCACAGCAAATCATTATCTTGACAAGAAATTGTTGAGTCATTCATTAATTCATGTGATCTTACATTGTTTCAAAAACCAAATGTTAAGGCGAAACAGGTTGATAACTGAGCTCCTTGGCATTATTTTTGACATGTTGTATTATTGCTAGCCACTTGCATATAATTTTATTGATCAATGTGGAATGTTTAACATAGTGCATAATGTGATAAGAATAGGAGATGGTGTTTGGCATAATTTAACATCAGTAGTTGTCATTAAATCAACATCTTTTTTCTCATACCACAGATTCTATTCATTCCTGGGTCACTTACAAGAAGTAAGTGATAATTTCAAGAGGACATAGGCAAACTGCTGATATGCATATAGGTGCCAAATGAAATTCATTAGGAAATGCACTTTGAAATTAAAAACACGGGAGTTTCATTCATTCAATTTTTGAAGTTAACAGGACCTGTTGTAGTTGTTATCGTATGTGGCTTTATGAATTGCGTAATGGTATACACAGCAAGGAAGAACAACTAAATATCATAGCCCACTGACTCTTCACCAGCTGGTATACTGTGTACAATTTCGGGCACCATATATTTGGAAGAATCTCACAAACTTACAGAAAATTCAGGCAAGACTGATGAGAAACCAGAAAAACAGGATTTAAATTTAATAGTAATATTCAACATTACAAAGGATATTGATTGACTAAATTAGGAGAAACTGTTTCCATTAGCAGGAGTATCAGAAACAATAGGGCAGTTTTAATGTAATTAGCAAAAGCATTAATGAGTTTACATAAACTGTACAGCACCAAAACAGACCACAGAACCCAACTAGTCTGCTAGCGTTGATACTTCACAAGTCTCGTCTCCATTTATATACATCACCTCAACATTTCAGCACCTTTCAATAATCAATGTAGTTTTATCGTCTTCAATAGAATTCATTGTGGATACAATTACATAAACAACAAAAAGAATTGCAATATAAGAGCAAATGTCACCACAGTGCAGTACTGACTTCACTTCCAAAAGAGAGAGTAAACATAGGTAGAAAAACAAGCCTTAAATCTTCACACTGATGAAGGTACAGCAGTGGATGTGGTGTACATGGATTTTAGCAAGATATTTGACAAGATTCCACATGGTAGGCTCATTCAGAATGTAAGCAGACATGGGATTCAGGGAAATTTGGCTGCCTGGATACAAAACTGTCTGTCCAATAGAAGACAAAGGGTGGAACATATAGAACATAGAACGTTACAGCACAGTACAGGCCCTTCGGCCTTCGATGTTCTGCTGACCTGCCATACCAATCTGAAGCCCATCTAACCTACACTATTCCATGTGCTTCCATTTGCTTGTCCAATGACAACTTAAAGTTGGCAAATCTACTACCGTTGCAGGCAAAGCGTTCCATTCCCTTACTACTCTCTGAGTAAAGAAACTACCTCTGACATCTGTCCTATATCTTTCACCCCTCAATTTAAAGCTATGCCCCCTCGTGCAAGTAGAAGTAAAGTATTCAGCCGGGAGCTCGGTGACCAGTGGTGTTCCGCAGACATCTGTTCTGGGGCCTCTGCTCTTTGTGATCTTTATAAATGACTTAGATGAAGAAATAGAAGGGTGGGTTAGTAGTTTGCCGATGATACGAAGGTTGGTGGAGTTATGGGTACAATGGACGGCTGCGTAGTTTGCAATGGGACATTGGCAGGATGCAGAGCTGGCGAAAGAAGTGGCAGATGGAATTCAACCCAGATAACTGTGAAGTGATTCATTTTGGAAGGTTGAATTTGAATGCAGAATACAGGGTTAATGGTAGTGTGGAAGAACAGAGGGATCTTGGGGTCCACGTCCATAGATCCGTTAAAGTTGCCACCTAAGTTTATAGAGGTGTAAAGATGGCGTATGGTGTGTTGGTTTTCATCAGGGAATTGAGTTTAAGAGCCAGGAGGTTATGCTGCACCTCTATAAAACTCTAGTTAGACCACATATGGAATATTGTGTTCAGTTGTGGTCACCTCATTATGGGAAGGTTGTGGAAGCTTTAGAGAGGATGCAGAGGAGATTTACCACGATTCTGTCTGGACTGGAGGACAGGTCTTAATTAGAAATGTTGAGGGAGCGAGAGCTTTTTTCGTTGGAGCAAAGATGGATGAAAGGTGGCTTGTTAGAGATGTACAAGATGACGAGAGGCATAGATAGAGTGGATAGTCAGTGACCCAGGGCAGAAATGACTATTACGAGAGGGGATAAGTTTAAGGTGGTTGGAGGAAGTCAGAGATGTCAGAGATAGATTCTTCACACAGAGAGTGGTGGGTGTGTGGAATGCACTGCCAGCAATGGTAGTGGAGTCACATACTTTAGAGACTTTTAAGCGACTCTTGGATAGGCACATGGAGGATAGTAAAATGTAGGAAATGCAGGGTAGATTGATCTCAGTAGGATAATAGGTTGGCCGAAGGGCCTGCACTGTTCTACGTTCATGCTCCCTCCTCAGAATTTGTGCCTCCAATAGGTATGTCAAAATTGGTGATGCAGTTGTGTAGTCCAAATCATTTCCTGGACAAGGTATCAATAGTGTGTTGAAGAGAACGGTAAAGGAAATGCATGGTTCTTGGAAGCTCCGATCTCCAGTAGTCATAATCTATCGTCAGAGCCATCTTTGATATCTCGTTTTTTCTCTGCTTCTGGAAAGCACAGGTCAAAAAATTTTGCTAATTTTGCTGGTCCTTTATTCCCAAAAAATCCTTTCTGATCTGCAATGGCTCCAATGCAGTGACTTAAATCTCCTAGCCTATAGAGTCGCAGGGCTTGCGCCAAAAGAAGCACTGATCCAGGAGAGGGGGTGCAATGTTAGGGAGAAGATAGATGCATGCAGTACTCTAGTCGCAGTATATGTCAATGCCAAGTCAAACCAGGCTTTTTGTTTGCTTACCTGGGGTTCTACCTCTTTATCCATTCACAGCCCTCTTTCAAATTGCTGCCATTGATGTCCTTTTTCTCTCACGTATTCATCCAGTTTACTTGCAAAAGGATATAAGCTACTTGTCTCACCCATCTTTTGTAGCA
Organism: Stegostoma tigrinum; assembly: GCF_030684315.1. Lineage (NCBI taxonomy): Eukaryota > Metazoa > Chordata > Chondrichthyes > Orectolobiformes > Stegostomatidae > Stegostoma > Stegostoma tigrinum. The sequence continues at coordinate 47,660,780 of NC_081372.1, read as the reverse complement.
GAGTTCCATATGTTGCTTTAACATAGTTGAAACATTTGCTGAAATTTAAGCAAGCTGATAATTTTAGCACCATACAAATATGCCCACTTATATGTATGTACAGGCACATATTGCTTATAAAGATATACACACACATGTGCATGTGTAGCGTGGATGAGGAACATGTTGAGCAGCTTTTTCCACATAGCAAGTTGTAATGATCTAGAAGGTGGACAACTAAACAACTCATGGGTGGGGAAGACTCGACAAATACCTTAGTCCTCAGACAGCTCAGCACATCAGTGCAAAAGATTAGGCAGAAGCATTTGCACTAATCTTCAGCCAGAAATGCAGAGTGGATGATCCATCTCATTCATGGCCAGAAGTCCCCAGCATCACAGATGCCAGTCTTCAACCAATTCAATTCAAACATGCTGCCAAGAAACAACAGAAGCACTGGTACAGCAAAAGCTACCAGCCTTGGCAACATTCCAGCAATAATACGGAAGACGTGCTTCAGAACAGGCCACACCCCCAAACCAAGTTATTCCAGTACAGTTCCAGCATTGCCTCAACAATGTGAAATGTGAAAAAATTGCCCACGTATGTCTTCTACACAAAAAGTAAGACAAATTCATCCCAGCCAACTGCCACCCATCAATTTAGTCTCATTGGTAAAGTGATGGGAGATGTCATAAGTATTACTAAGTAACGTTTGCTTAGTACCCTTTCGATGAGGGAACAGCATTCCAAAAACCGCAAAATGCTCCATTTAGTCATCATACCAAACAAGCGCAGAAACTTGTTTAGATGGAAGATATTAACTGAAACTATGCTGAAGCCACAAATAATATGGAAAATATTAGTAAAATGTAATCAAATTAAGCAGTAAGGAGTCTGCTGCATTTGTGCCTTCATAATTACAGTGTCAGTAAGTCATTTAGCTTTTTTAAATATGTCAACCCTGGATAAGTATCCAATTTAAATGAATGATACTACATGGGAGTATGGGCTCATTTGAACATTTAAAGAATGTGTTCATTGTAATTCAATGTGATTTATTTTAATTGAGCTGCAGTGTATAAAAGGACTAGTAATATTACTGTAACCAAACTACTCAAGTAAGCAGTCAGAAAGCATCTGCAATTAAATAAATAACTTAGAGGAAAAAGGAGATCCACATGCTCTCAATTCCCCTCATCCAGGTCTTCATTTTTCTTTTTCAAATATAGCTTTGGATTTTTTAATCCATGTAAAAGTCCAATTAATATTGGCAAGCTGGATAATGATTATTTGCAAGTGCATTCTGCATATCTAAGATTCTGGATTACTTATCAACTCATAAGAATGTAATCACATTAAAACAGCTGCAAACCGGCATTAATGCCTACTTTAGTCATTATAATATCACTGGATAATCGCACAACTTTTGTTTTACTGACATTGTATGAAGATACTGTAATATACCTCAGAGGATAATGCCCGGATTTGTGCAGTAATGAGTTTATTACAGTCATTATTCTGAATGACTGTGACTTTCTAATGTCACACATTTATCTCTGATGGCAGTGCATGCTGCAATGTCCCTCCATTAATCTAAATAATGTGGATCCAGCAAATCTTCCCCAGCAGAGAACATTAATTTACAGCCAAGAGCTGGACAACATCTCATCATTTCTTAATTTGAAGCTAAAGGGTTCAAGTTCACTTAAGTTTACAACCTCCATGGAAATCATATGAGGGTTTACACTTGTTTCACTAACCAAAAACGTTAAATACTCAAGTGGAAATAGAATAGTAATATTTCAGCACAAAGGGACTTAAATCTTAAGCATCTGACAACTGCTGCGTAAAATGTTTTCAAAAAGGCTCCAGCTTGATTTCTAAGCTGGAGGAGGGGTGGTGGGATGATATGGTCAAAGCAGGTTTTGAAATCATTCCCCAACACCAATAACTTGCATTTATATACCATTAACATGGTAAGATATTTGATAGGTTTAAATCTTTTGATACTAGTTATTATTACCTAATTATTTATTTTCTTGACCGTCATTTGCAGCACTATCAAGAACATTCTTATTAGAAACAATCTGACAACTTCTTAAGGCATTCATTTTCTTTTTGTTTTAAAGTGATTTTATAGTAAACCTCGGAATTTGGATTATAAAATCAATTCTTAATACAACATTTCATTTTTGAGTAGCCAAAAACACTGAATGCTGGAACCCTGATGTAACAGCAACATTGTGACTGACACACACACACACACACACACACACACACACACACACACACACACACACCATAGAAGCAGGCATTTATGCTCAGTGCGAATCTCCTTCCATTTTTCTTCACCAAAAGCTATCATAAATCTCTATTATCTTTACCTTCCTAATCACATCTGGCTTTCCCTTAAATACATTCATGCTATTTATTCAACTCCCAATGTGGAAGTGAGTCCATATTCTCACTACTCTCCGTGCAGTAAAGTTTATTTTAGATTAGCTTAGATTCCCTACAGTGTGGAAACAGGCCCTTCGGCCCAACAAGTCTACACAGCCCCTTGGAACATCCCACCCAGATCCATCCCCCTAACGACTACGGGCAATTTAGCATGGCCAATCCACCTAGCCTGCACATCTTTGGACCGTGGGAGGAAACCCACACGGACATGGGGAGAATGTGCAAACTCCGCACAGATAGTTACCCGAGGCTGGAGTTGAACCCAGTTCCCTGGCGCTGTGAGGCTGCAGTGCTAACCACTGCGCCACCGTGCCGCCTTTATTCTGAATTTCCTATTGATTTTTTGGTAACTATATCTTATATGGATGGCTTCTAGCTTATGTTGTTCTCCAGAAGGGAAAAGCTGCTCTCTTATCAACACTATCAATCAAATATTCCTATAATAAAAAAAGACCTTTATTAGCATACCCCTCAGCCTTCACTTTCAAAAGACACACGTGGACACATTAACTCTGCTGTCATCCTTGTACATCTTTTCTGCACCCTTTCATGCTTCAACTTTCCTTTTCATAGTATGGCACTTGGAACTGCGTGTGGTAAAACAAAGTTATTCAAATGCACAGTCAAAAATGAACCTCTGAATTTGGACTATGAATTGAGAAGTTCACTGTATCAAAAATATCAATTCAAGTAAGTTGATAGGTTAGATTGTAAATCGCAAACCTCCGTAATCTTTGTGCCTTTGTCCCAGCCACATATCAGGAGGGATTATCACTGTATGAAATTTGCTACAATTGCTCATGTGTCTGGATTCCCAGCTGGCAAAGTGAGGCCTCTGATTTTGATTTGCAGGGTGTGTGCGCAGAGGCAGATAATATCTCAGAACCACAAACCCAAACTATAAAAATAGCTGCTGCACCTTCCAATCCCTTATCATTCCCCTCACCCCAATAGCCTGACCATGGTAATGCAAGCCAATTAAGACACTCTACCCATTCCTCATGGGCCCTTATAGGCACTGTCACCTTGTGCACCCTTCCCCCACACCCCACAATGAGCCCTCATACCCTGAATGTCAACTGAGTGCCTACTTCTACCCACCAGTCTTTTTCCCTTGACCTACCATGTTTATTCATCTCATATCCACAAAGAGCCAAACATAAAGGGGAAAAAAAAAGCTACATTATAAAGAGTTCTACATTACGGATCACACTCTATTGAGAAAAACATTCTTACTCATTTATATTTGCTGATGTTCCTTAACAAATCTTAACACTAACCAGCAAATTGCACAGATTCAAGGGGTTTATGCACCTTTTACACACAATCTTCTCCACAGGTAATAATCCTAAATGGTACCTGAAACTCCCATTTCCCTAAAGAAACCCTGAAGCCCTTCCTAAAGAAGAGCCTGAACTTGAGCCCGAATGTGTTCTGGGAGCATATCCATCTAGTTACCTCAGTTCTTCAAAGTGGTACGAAGCCTATGCAAAAGCAATACACCGTGCACAAATGTGTTTTTATCTGATTTAATCTCCACACTAGGGCCTCCAAAGTCAGATTTGATTGATGACAGCTGATCATTTAAATTGCTAACTTCTGCTGCAAAATATGAAAGAGTGTGATTGGGGCAGTCCGATATTCAGTCTGCAAAAATGTGAAATGCTGGACTCAGGGGCACAGCCAGGACTTTTTGACATCTTCCATCATTTTCACTGCAAAAGAGAGGCTCTGCAGCAGAATGAAAATTTGGGTCCAAGATTCTGAAGGATAGGAAAAGAAGAAAATGAAATGATGGGCAAGGTCAGTTTTTCTTTCTCACAAACTGTGTTTATACGCATCCTATATCCAACAGCCATGCTGAAAAATCAAATATAAGACTATTCCTCATTAGATAGCTTAGGGGGATGGGTCTGGGTGGGATGCTCTGAGGGTTGGTGGGACTTGTTGGGCCGAAGAGCCTGTTTCCACACTGTAAAGATTCTATGACCTATGACCTCAGCTATTGCTCACTTAATGTCTTCTCACCCAGTTTTAACTACAAACTCAAGAATAAAAGTCAGCTTGAGACAGCACTGAGTGTTAGAACTGGAAAATGTTGCAGCTTGAAAGACTGAATAAGGAACTAGAGATCACAAGTAATCTATCAGGGCCAAATTGGTTAAGGTCATTAAAAACACTTTTCTTCCAGGAAATACAAACATTAAATGAACATGACCATGCATTTTTTTTAAAAAATCCGAGTACTTTTTGTAAGTGTCTTGATTGGTAGAAGACAGTTCATTGCACGTCAGCTCAAATACACAATTTTCCCAGTTTGACTGTTTAAATCAAATCACAAGAATATTGGCTGAATCTTAACATGTTTAGGCAGTGTCATTTTTGTTGAGTTTCGTACAGGATTTCTTTCCATGAGGTCTAGCAAAGGTTTCTTACCCTATCATCCCAAACTTGTCTCATTAGCCATCAAACTACCCCATGACGCTTCTCTCATCCAACGCTAGCTTGATTCTACCACAATTTGTAGTGAAGAATTTGCCACTGCTGGGATATCCTAGAATAAGGTGGAATCCCTGATGCTGGTGCCATCTTTAAAAAGCTGTTTGGTACGTGGCCAAGCTCTGTCAGTACAAAGCCACCCTGCACAGTCTGTGAGATCTAACTCGCGCTTGGCAGTTAAGAACAAATTGGTATATTGGGTGGATGATGCCACTACCAGCAACATTAGCTGTGCCAATCACTTTCAGTTCACTCAAACCCTCAGTTAAAAACAAAATGCCTATAATAGGGCAGAAAGATCCACAACAGGTGACCTCTACATTGAGCTCATGACGCCCTATGTGGAGGGGGTTCTGGATCTGCCCATTCCAAGCAGCTTCTCGACTCTACCAAGTCCTAAGACTAGGTGGCAGGTAGCTTCAATGGTTTTAGTGTATGGTATTATTCAGGCCAAGGTCATGGGTTCAATTCCCCCTTGTACCCAATGTAGCTGTCTTCTAACTGATACTTTAATGCTTGCATTTTGTTTATATCAGTCATCACAGTAGAAGACAACAGTAGTATATAAGAATTCCAAGAGAGTCAAAGGACAGAGATGTATGCTGTGGCCATCATTAAGGAGAAGGTGCTGGGGAAGTTGAAAGGTCCGAAGGTGGATAAATTACTTGGACCAGATGGGTTACACCCCAGAGTTTTGAAGTAGAGAGCTGAGGAGGTTGTGGAGGCATTGGTTGTGATCTTTCAGGAATCACTAGAGTCAGTGAGGGTATCAGAGCACAGGAAATGGCTAATATAACACCACTGTCTAAAAAGGGAGGGAGGCAGAAGACATGAAATTATAGGCCAGTTAGTCTGACCTCAGTCATAGGGTCATACAGCATGGAAACAGACTCTTAGGTCCAAACAGTCTATGCCAAACATTATCCCAAATTAAACTAGTTCCATCTGTCTACTCCTGGCCATATCCCTCCAAACCTTATCTATTTGAGTACTTATCCAAATGTCTTTTAAACGTCGCAACAGTGCCCACTTTCCCACTTCCTTAGGAAGTTCATTTCACAAGTGAACCACCCTGCGTAAAAACAATTGGACCTCATGTCTTATTTAAATCTGTCTTGTCTCATCTAAAAAATGTGCCCCTCGTCTTGAAATCACCCATCCTAGGGAATTAAAAACACCTCCCACTAACCCTGCCTACATCCCTCACGATTTTATAAACCTCAATGAGGTCACCTCTCAACTTCCTATGCTCCAGTGAAAGAAGTCTCAGCCTATCCAACCTGTCTTTATAACTCAAACCTTCCAGACCCGACAACGTCCTGGTAAATATCTTCTGAATCCTCTCCAGTTCAATAATATCCTTCCTATAACTGCGTGACCAGAGCTGGACACAGTACTCCAGATGAATCTAAGCTCAACATAACTTCCCATCTCCTGTACTCAAAGGACTGAGCTATGAATGCAAGCGTGCTAAACATCTTTTTAACTACTCTGTCTGCATGTGGTGCAAACTTCAAATAATTCTGTACCTGAACCCCTAAGTCCTTCTGTTCTACGACACTCACCATCCTGACTTGGAAATATTTTGCCATTCTTTCACTGTCGCTGGGTCAAATTCCTGGAATTCTCTCCCTAATAGCATCGTGGGTCAACCTACAGCAGGAGGACTGCAGCAGTTCAAGAACGCAGCTCACCACCACCTTCTCAAGGGAAACTAGGGGTGGGCAAGAAATGCTGGCCAGCCCACAGTGCCCACATCCCACAAATGAATAGAAAAAGAAAATCTAACAAAGGCCCTATCATTAATTGTCACAGTCCTACCCTTGTTTGTTGTACCAAGATGCAATACCTCACATTCATCTAGATTGAAATATATCTGCCATTTTTTAGCCTATTGACACATTTGATCAAGGTCCCTTTGTAAACTTAGAACTGTTGGTAAGTTGTGAGATTCCACTATTCGGGATTAAGTTGCAGAGTACTTGGAAGTGAATGGCAAAATAGGGCTAAGTCAGCATGGCTTCATTAAAGGGAGGTCATGCCTGACAAATCTGACAGAATTCTTTGAGGAGGTAATGAGCAAATTAGACGAGAGCCAGTGAATGTGATCCATTTGTATTTCTAGTAGACTTTTGACAAAGTACCACAGAAGAGGCTGCTAAATAAGAGCCCATTATGTTAGGGGCATGGTAGTGGCAAGGATAGAGGATTGACTAACGGGCAGAAGGCAGAGAGTGGGGATATTGGGGTCTTTTTCAGGAATAGCAGCTCGTGACTAGTGGAGTACTGCAGAAGTCAGGACTGGAAACACAACTATTCATGTTATATAAATGATCTGGACATAGGGCCTGAGAATGTTGTTGCTAAGTTTGCTGATGACACAAAGATAACAGAAGGGACAGGTAACATCAAGGAAGCATGGAGACTGCAGAAGGACATGTACGGGCTAAGAGAGTGGGCAAAGAATTCCAGATCGAATTCAATGTGGGAAAGGGTGGGGTTATGCACTTTGGTATGAAGAATAGAGGCACTAGCTATTTTTTAAATGGGGTAAGGCTTCAGAAATCTGAAAACAAAGGTACTTAGGAGTCCTAGCTCGGAATTCTCTTAAGCTTGATGCTGGTGCATTCCAAAGTGCAGTACTGAAGTGCAGAACCATTCTCAAAATGGATTTGTCATCACGGTGTGGAATGGTTGGCATGTGTTGCATGCCATAGGTCTCTGGATGTGGCTGGTATGCATTCACTGCCCTGGAGCATGCCCTGAGATGCTGGTGTCAGATGTTCAAGTTACAGGCCCCAAAGAGCAAGTGGAGAACTGAAGTTGTCAAGTTCCTGCTCTGGCTTCTGTCAAGAATTCATTTCTCTAGGCAAGGAATGCAGCACAACTCAGCAAAGTGAGCATAGGTCACAATGACCTTTAATCTAATTTTCTGCCTATGCAATAGAGCAGTTTAAGGACTTATATCTGATCTTGTCTCGCCAGTCTTTCAAAAACAAAGTGCATATGCTGAAGATACCCTATTCCTATCAGAAGGAGGAGCTGCAGCATTCTCCTGGCATACACCTTTGTGTGATTTGCCATCAGGAAACATACATACAAACCTGAACAGAAGAGGGTCTCACTTCTCTCCGGAGTGACCAGTACTGCTGTGTCCATGAAAAGATTGATCATAAAGATTGATCAGCTATATTTGTCAGGGAGCAAATTGCTTCCCCCTCAGAATTTCTAAAACGGATATTCTAGAAGCAAGTTGATCACAGACAGTTAGATTTTCATTTGGTTGAAAACACTTGTGAGTTTATTGCTAAGCTCTCTTGAGTGTAATAATATTGATCACGTGAACACCAGTAGTACGAGTTATCCAATTATATTTCGTAGTCCTTAGACAATATTGTTAAGAAATAATGCACCCTATAATTGTTGCAGAATTTGAGGAATTCTATCCATTCAAACTTGATGAGCAAAAGATTAATCAATTTTGAATGCAAAGTAACCCAAAAAAACCTAGTTAGTCCAGCTGAGTATTTCACCCCAACCTGCTGGTTAAATAACATGGTGTCATGTGGTTGCCCTGTTCTCCCTGTAGCCAGTCAGTTACACAGGAGGAAAGCTGGAAGATAGCCAGGAAAGGAATCATAACACATTATAGATCCAGCTACAAGATTTTGAAACGAAACTGTACTGGACAAAAAAGACCAAAGAATTGCAGATGCTGGAAATCAGGAAAAAAAAACAGAAAATAATCAGTTTGAAGAGTCACTGGATCCAAAATGTTAACTCTGCTTCCTCTCCACAGATACTGCCAGACCTGCTGAGTTTTTCTAGCAATTTATTTTGATTCAATCCACACTAGCTTTCTTCAGTAATTGTTCGAATGCTTCAGAAATCCTCTCAAAATACTTTTGTCACCTATATTTTCTTGGCTTTTCTGTTGGTTGAAAAGGTAATTGTGTCCAAACCTTTGAGGGTGCTGCTTCGCAACAAGCCAGAAAAACTGGTGTGAAGTACACCAAAAACTTTGTATTCCTTCAGCCATATTCCTTTTCTCAGTTTATGACACTCCTTGCACCAAGGCTGATGTTAGCAGTCTGAATATGGGGAGCTTTGGGTGTGGTTTTGGCACTGCCAACTACCACAAATTTCTGAGTCATTCAAATCCTTGCAGAAGTTGAAGAACATTATCAGTAAACTCATTTCTTTGTTTTCCCATTCCAGTTAGTTGTATTGTTGGGAGGCTGGAATGTGGTGGACTGTAGGTGTTTGGACAATAAACTTCATTTAAAATGAGCCATGTGGCATCAGGATCAACTTCATTTAGGCAGTAAAAAACACTGGTTAAAGGAAAGAAGAGAGAAGTCACATACAAATCAACACGTATTTATATAGCACTTTTGATGCAATAAGCGTGTAAGTACTACATAGGAGTATTACAAAGTAAAATATTATACAGATCTGCATAAGAGATATTCGGTCAGATATCCAAAAACATGGAGAAAAAAAATGCTAGGCTTTAAGAAGTGTCTTGAAGTAGGAAAGCTAGTTAGAGAGACAAAGATTACATGGAGGCACTTCCTGAACTTCAGAACCGAATAGGTGAAGGTGTGGCTACCAATGACAGAGCAATTACAATCAAAAATGCCCAAAACATCATTATTTGAGCTTGTGGGGTTAGGAAGGATTCCAAAAATACAGTGGCAAGGCCATGAGGATATGAAAATGAGGACTTACTGCGAGTTAAGATACTACATGATTTGAAGTTTTAAATAGGGTAAAATATGGGAACCCAACCAGGAACACATTGGTCTGAGTTTGGAGGTAACAATGACGAACGTTTCAGCAGCAGGTAAGCTGAAATAACTGCAAAATGGACAATGTTGTGGGGGTGGAAAAATGTAGTCCTAGTGAAGGCACAAACGGGAGAACTTTAGTTCATCTCAGACTGGAAGAGAAACAGGAGTCAGTAACTAGGGAACAGATTCTGGGGCAAGACAGAAAATAATAGCTTCACTCTTCCCAATATTTAACTGGTAGAAATTTCACTTCATCCAGAACTGGAAGTCAAATAAACAATTTAACAGTTTAACAACAGTGGAAGAGTTGAGACAGGTGTGGTTAGATGGAACTGTGTACATGAGAAAAATAAGAGTGCCATCAGATGATGATATTGCCGAGGAGGGCATTTGCTATTTCAAGTCTCTTTAATTCCAATTGAAACAGTTTTCAAACAAAATGCTTTTCTCTTTCATAATTTTAAAAATCATCAAGTCTATTCCATCCTTTGGATTTTGACTGAAGCCTCCTTCCTGGAAGGCATTCCATCAGTATTCTCATCACCTTAACACAGAGAAGTTCCTTGGTTTGAATGTCTCAGCTATTTGGTCTTAATTAGTTGGTCTGTCAAGGCCCTGTCCTACATCTGATTTTGATACAGGATGAGAGGTGATAATAATTTAAACAGAAAGTCCTCTATTAAGTGGTCATTTTACCTCATGTGCAATGATGCAATCTCACACTGAGCCACACACATTGATTTACACGCAGCAAGTGCACATCCAGCCTATCTTGATTCCTCTGTTTCATTAATATTAAGACAATATATGCTCAACGGGATTGCCAGAATGCCTTGGTTACACTTTTTTTCCCAAAATAGAGATGCAGTTTAAGTAAAGGATATTAAAATGATTGTAAGACAATAGACAATGCTTAAAAGCATAAATTTATCATATTAATCACTGATTTAAATGAGTCACCTGCAAGCTGCATCCTGGAGTTTCCATGGCTGCCTGCTGCTCAGGTATGGCAGGCAAGTGCTAGCGACCATATCCAGATCGGTTTCACCTGTATCAAGAAAAGTAGCCCAGTTATCACCTCCACTGTGATTATGCCATTTTATTATCACTTTTCTTTCACTCACCAAGGTGAGGGGCTTTTATAAATCAAGGAAATTAACATTTTTACGTTAGGCACTCAATTGTCAATGTTAGGCAGTGCCCAGGTCAAATGTAACACATGGGATAGAAACTGAAGCCATTTTGACTTCACTTCAATAATCTTTCTTTGTTCTAAACTTCAAGTAATAACTTGCCATTTCTTACATCAGCAATCCTGTGACAACTCTGGGCAAGCCTGCTAACACGTTCCTATTTCATACTGGAAAAAAGCTAGATTGAGGCCAGGTAAATTCATTTCATGGCTAAAATCTTAATTATTGATTCCTGCATAGAACAAACTATGTTTTCAAAGAAAAACAGCTAGGTTTTCTGTTGCAAAATTAGATAAACCTACAACTTGAAATAGTGCCCAAATACACGTGGTAGCATACAATGCACATAATAAATATCTGTTGCATTTCTTAGCATTAACTTAGAAGGTATAGATTCAGCTATGAAGGAAGCCAGGGGCCAGTTATTGTCTACTAATGGTTGGATTGCTTTAACTCCATTGGTGCATTGTCCTGTTTCTGGGCTCAGTATTCTGGTGAATATCCTTCTAGGCTGAATATTGATTCAGCAAGTTCAGCACCAATTTTACATCACCAGCCTGATACTTGCTGGATATATTAACCTCTCAATCTTTAGTAGTGACGTACTAGTTTTGTTTTATTCTAAAAGAAAGGGTAATGAAATTGAAACAAAAGTGAGAAATGGCCACCAAATATTGTGGTGTTTACATCCGTACAATCTGTTACTTCAGAGTCCAGGTAACAATTAGGCTTCCAGGAATACAGAAGGAATTTTGTGAATTTGTTCTATTTTTAGGCAGTAAGAAGGGCTATTTTTTCCTCCATTCCACTCCCATATTGCCAATGATTTTAAAAAAGTGCATCTCAATATGGGAAAACAAACTCTCATGTAAACAAAACAAGCATCTATTTGAATAGAAACAGAAAGTGCTAAAAAATTTCAGCAGATCTTCCATCATCTTTGGAGCAAGAAAATTCCATCTTTTGATTCTTGCTGAAAATGCTACAGGGATTAAATGTGACATGTATTGAGGAATTATTTCATGTTTTGAATCCAATAAGACTCATCTTCTGAACTGACAGGATTTAGTGTCCATTAGAATATGCTGGCCTTGAGGCAAAGCCTGTAAACTACATATTAATGTGTTTTCTGGAAATCATCAAAATACACGAAGGTCTGTAATTGTAGCAGCATAATTTGCCTCTGGTCGTTGATATATATCTGTGTCAAAGCATGAAAAGATAAGGCAAGTGCCACATAGCTGAATAAATTGTTGATTTACTTTTACTAATAAAGGATTTTAGAATAAAAATGCACAAATAGTTTAAAGCAGGAAAACTACAATTGAATATAGAAAATGGAACTGAATTAGAACAGAAAACTGAAAAAAACTCCCAGCCCCAATGGAAAGGAAAATGATATTCCTGATAAATATATTCGTTTCCATTCCTAATTTGTTGAAAGCAACATAAACAGTCCAGCTGGTGATACTGTTGATATGTGCTTACCAAGATCTAGTTTCTCACAGAGTTTTCCAAGGCCTTGAAGCTCAGCTAACTGTAGTTTGTAGGAGAGTGTGTGGCTATAAATAGGCCCAGCCTTTGCACTGACAGGGGCTTGGCTGACTAAAGATTCGGTCACCTTTGGCAAAATGTTTTTCGAAACTCTGCTTCTCAGGAAATCACCACAGGTGTCTGCCAGCCTGCATAGCACCTGTAAAACAAAACAGAAACCCTTCAATGTCCTGTAGTTTCTTTTCATTCAAGGTTGGGAAATAACCCATCAAATTCTGATATCCTGAAGTATTTGCAAATATTTCATAAGAAAGTCTGGATAAAACAAATCCCTCTTGTCTCATTTTAATGTAAAACATGTGAGATGCATAAATTCACCAAAGATACAGAATAGGTAACATCAATTTACCTGGAATGCCCTGAGAACAACGAGGGGATCATCATTGGTCAATCTCTGCACAAAAGGACTCCACACCCGGTGTACCATTGGGAGTAGTTCATTTACATTATTCTGGAGAACAACCGCACACAGTTCCAAAACATCCAATACCTGTAAGGAAAGAAATATTGCATTACTGAAGAATTAAAGGAAGTGTACATATTTAAAAGGACCTCAAAATAAACTCTTCACATTCATGGTAGTTCAGAAAACAAGAGTTCAGTATTAAAAGTATTTTGTTAAGGTAGTTCATTTTGTTTTACTCAGTTCCTTCCATTATGTGATATTTAAATCTATAGCGTTTGTTGCTTTGACTGTTTGGTCATTATAGTGCAGAAGATTACTTGAGTCTGCAAGTTAATGCCAGCTGTCTGTGGAACAATCCAGTCAGGACTATTCAATAAGGTATCCAGCAAGTATCAGGCTGGTTAAGTAATATCTGAACTTGCTCAATCATCCAGTTGTAATAGTCGGTCGAGAAGGATATTAGCCAGAACACCGAGCCCAGAAGCAGGGGCAATACGCTAATGGAATTAAAGCAATCTAATCATTAGTAGCTAGTTATTGGAAATGGCCTTCAAGTCTCTAACTTATTCAAACCTGCCGTAATCCTAAATACACTATTAAATTTCCTTGACTCTGTAGAGAACACCACCACCTAACCTTGCAAGTAAAATCTTTCATCATTTTAGTGGAACTTCATCTGCATCCTCTCAAGGACCTGTATGTTCTTTCCTAAATGTACCAACCAGAACTGAATGCAATTTTCCATTTCTGGCTTAAACAAAATTTTCTGAAGGTTCAGTTACTTGATTCTGTTTATGAAGTCCGAGGTCCCCGGTGCTTTGCCAATTCCTCTGTCAATGACCTAGACTTTTGCAGAGTCAGAAGGAATCCAGAGCCATAAAAATCATCGGTGGGATCAGACCAGAGCATCTGCTGCCATTAATAATATAAAAAAAAAGGTGCAGGAAGAGAGACTGCACCCAGCTTTCTCAACTCATCCAGCTCCATACAGTGGTAGGTATCTTCTACTAATTTTTGCAGTATTCAGCCAGCTTCTCCATGATTTTGGAGGAGTTGAGAATAGTTTGAATTTGGGAACATTTTCAAAGGCAAGATCAAAAGGTGTTCCCTGTGCCTCTTCCATGCCAAATCATTTCCTTGCCCAGTGCCTTGAATGGCCAGAGAGCCAAGGCATTTTCAAAGGGATTATGTGAGTTTGTTTATGCAGGTCCAAAGAACTGTTATGTTTACTTGATTGACAGCTCTATGAACTCTATATTTCTGATTACCTTTTGTCAGCGTCTCAATGTTTTTGAGCACATGTTTAAGAGGTGTCAAATGCTTAAAGTTTTGGTTATAGGCACCCTGATGGCCTTTCACATTGACATGTATACGGTTTAGAGATTTATATGATGGAGAGAGACAGCTTTTGTACTATGAGCATGTGGGAAGGAAGAGGATGAGCCATTTTCTTGTGGGTGCCCCTGATAGGCGAGGGCCACTCTCCAGTACTAGCAGTCCCCTAACCTTACCACTGTTTTAAACAGTTTGAATAAAAAGAAACAAATTTCCCCTTTCCACCCACTAGCCATGCAAATCCTCTTGCAGTTCTGAAGAAATATCAAAACTTTAACTCTACTTTCTTTTCACAGATGCTGCCAAAACGAAGTTCCTCCAGCAATTTCTGTATCTGTTTCAGATTTCCAGCATATGCAGCTCTTTGTTTTATGAAACTGTTTTGTGGCATGGGTAGTGTAATACTGGAGTCAACTAACCCTTATTTGTTTACATACTGAGGGGAGAGATCATGAGATGAGAGAAGGAGGACACCAGAGAAAGATCTAAGCAAACACCTAACGCACCGGTTGGGACCATTAGGAAACGTTTGGTCCAGTGAGTTAGAAGAGAGAGAAGAAGCAAGGAAGATGGTTTTGATTCTTGCCAACAGAATGCTCTTAAGCTCTGTGCACGTTATTAAACACTCGGGTAAATGCAGCACAAGAAAGTTGTCTAAATCAAGAGCTTGTGCTGAAGAGCAGCTGGGAGTTATCTTTGTATTCTAGAATTATTTTGAAATAATGAACAGTTCTAGGAATGGACAGCAATATCTGTTAATGATTTATATGATTCAACCAGATTTGGTCATACATGAATAAACTAGTTTTGTCATCGGCATTCAAACTTGCATCCCCTGTTCTTAAAGGAGTGGAAATGAGTTACATACTGAGGGAAAAACTAGGGACAGACAGCAGTGGTTTTAATGTTTAATTTAAATATATATTTTCAAACATATGGCCTGGTCATAATGATCAAAATGGAGAAGGGCTATAGATTGAAAACTGAAATTATTAAAATAAATTAGAGGTACCATCCATCACATAGACGCCTTGAAAATTAACACATCTGTGTTAGACAATGTGGTTCTTTACTTGGGCTACACAGTCTCAGGACTAACTTGTCTCAGTCCTTTTACAAGAAACAGGCTAGACAGCATGGAAGGTTGGGAGCATTCACACCAGCTCTTCATTCCCACCCCTAACAATTTTCTTTTGAAGCATCAGATTGAGCAAGTTATTACAATTTCTATTTTAGAACTAACTCAATAACATTGAGTTTCACTCCATTCTAATCCAATCTTTCATTGATGATAACTATGCAGATTAGAATTCTCTAAAAGCAAATTACAGCGTGTTTATTATGGTGAGATTCTTAGGCCATAAAGTGCAACATGTTAGAAAACTAATAGTACTAATTTGCTTGTTCACAAAACTGTTGTTTTAACTCACTAATGCCATCTTTCCTAAATGGGAAGTTATTTTGCATGACTGACAAAATTCAGAAATTAAATAAAAGAAACATTAAAGTTAATAGAACTATTCTGAGGGAATAAAAAAAAAACCTTTCGTTTGCACAATTGAACACTTAATTTGGACTATGTTTTAAAGTAATATCTAAATCAGGTTTCAATCAATACCATACGACCTGACTTAATATTGTGAGTAAAGTGCCTCTCCACTTCTAGCCTTAGTTTCACAAGAGAAAGCTGAGAATTAAAGAAAAACACCTACCAAATCCTTGAACACTTTAAAATCAAACATCAAGACAGAGAATAATACAAGACCTTTAGCCGTAATTTAATGCTTTTGTCTGACAGAAGGTGAATGCACCTCTCCATCACATCTTTAGCAATCTGGATATGAGCAGGTAGGTCCTTTTTCACATCAGGGTGGTCAGAGCCAATGTCAGGTTCCAGTTGATCAGGGATTTCACATTCTAAAACAGAGCATAAATATGCATTAAAAAATTAAATTTCACCTACAGTGTTTAAAAACAAAACTGCCATTCACAAGGGTGGATGGTTGAATAACAGATTCAACATTTGAAACAGTGATAGGATCAAGTTAATAGGTGCTGATCTTTCACATTCACAGATAAATCAGACCAAAAATAACAAAGTTACTGCTCCAACATCAGACATTCCAGCTCCCTAGTTACTTAGAAGTATCGTGGAATTCATATTTTCGATTAATGGCCTTGTTTGTGTAATGACAACCAAAACCATAGAAAACTAGAAGTTGCTGGGCTGGAAAAGGTTACAGGTAGAGGGACAGAGAAATTTGAAAACAAGGAGAATTTTTAAAAATCAGCTATTGGTGGATCTAGAGCCAAAATGGGACTAGAAGTGCAGGGCTGCTGGATGAATGGAAGTTTATCTGACTGAGGACACGTGCAGAAACATTTTGGACAATCTCAGATTTACAGAGAGTGCAAGGTGGGATGCCAGCTAGAAGAGGACTGGAATAGCTAAGATTAGAATTAATAAAAGCATGGATGAGGGTTTTAGTAACATAAGGTTATATCGGCACATTGTCTAGGAAGTGTTGCAGGTTGAACTAGAATGTCTTGTTAATTGACAGGATCTCAGTTACCTTAGTTCTGGGTAAAGAGAGCATGCCAAGATTTAAACAACATGGCTTCTCACCAGATAGTAGTTATGATGAGGGAAGGAGTCAATAGCTAAGGAACAGAGTTTGTGGTTAAGTCTGATGACAGCAAATCTAATATTCCCAATATTTAATCGAAAGAAATTTCTGTAATAAGTTAGGCCAGTTGATTGCCCAACTGCAATGCACACAAATTTGTTAAGTAATTTTAGTCTAACCTATCCAGTGGAAAACTAAGGAGATTGAGTTGCCTGTGTATTTTGCACCAATCTATCCTAACTTCATTGAATTCAATGGAGAGTAAAAGTGGGGCACTGCAAAATGAATCAGTGCTCTGATCTCGGCGGTTTTCTGCTGGATAATGTCCTTCAAGCAGAGAAAGCTATAAGGGGGCTTGGAAGAAGTGCTTAAAATCATGAAAGATTTAGATTAAGCAAAAGTAAACTGTTTCCAGTGGCTGAAGGGTTGGTAGCATAAGGAAACAAAATTTAAGTAAATGGCTAAGAAAAAGAGGTGGGTCGAAGGGCCTATTGCTATGCAGTATGTTTCTACATTCTATGTTGACAAAAAGTCTTCAATGCAACAAGCCTCCTGACTGACAGGACAATCATGCAGATTCAACAGTCGGCTCCTAAAGGAAATCAGGAAAAATACTGAAGGACAAAAATTTGGAGGCATATGAGCAGATTGGTGGAGTGAAACTAACTGGACTACTCAGTAAAAGAGTTGGCGCTGACTTGATGGCCTGAGTAGCCTCCTTCTGAGGTGTTAACGCTACGTCTCCACAAATAAGAAAGGTCACAGGATCTATAAAGTGGGCTTCTGATCTAATCAGAAGCTTCATCACTGAACCTCCAATTCTGTCTGGAGTTGTCAGCCTATCAGAGGCTGGCAGCTTGCAAAGGTGAAAGAGCATTGCTGGAGGCTAATGTAGAGTTGCACCACTGAGAAAATAAGTGTTTGGTTATTTTTTATTGGGGGGTGGTTACTTGCAAGTTTGTTCAAGGCGGAAAGAAGGGTCCAAAGCAAGGTTGGCTATTAGGGGCCACTTCCCTGCTTTTTCATTCATGCCCCAAACTGTCCTCAGGTCAGGGAAAATAGGATGACCCAGCCAACCCTGGATACTGCAACTCTGTTTACCATACCCAGAAAACACAGTTTCTTTTCTTGACTGTTGGAAAGGCAGTTAACTTGAGCTGGTAGAGAGTTAAGGCCCTTAAGAGAACGTTAACTGACTACTTATGGACCTCATTGGTGACAGGGAGAGATAGTTACTTACAGATATCTCACTCACAACTTAATTGCTACGGTGGCAGGAAGGGGGAAAAGAGATTCACTTGAGGACCAACCCACCCAATTATTTTCACTTTCTGCCATCTCCAATAAGGGAAAAAGAGCATTCATAGTTTTGTTTGTCTCATGATGTGGCCTTCTGTCCAGGACAGCTGTCTGAAGACGACATGTCAACACTAAATCATATAAAACTTAATATTCAGTATAAACAACATGGATTAGCAGAGGCTATATTACAATTGACAAACCAATAATTCTACTGCATCCCTTCTCAGCAGTACACAGAACATCTGGCTAAATAACTGGTGGAAATGGACTGTTAGATGAAGTATGGCTGATTAGGAGGCAGGAAACATAAAACACAAGTAAGTTAATTAGGGATAATGGGAACTGCAGATGCTGGAGAATTCCAAGATAATAAAATGTGAGGCTGGATGAACACAGCAGGCCAAGCAGCATCTCAGGAGCACAAAAGCTGACGTTTCGGGCCTAGACCCTTCATCAGAGAGGGGGATGGGGAGAGGGAACTGGAATAAATAGGGAGAGACGGGGAGGCGGACCGAAGATGGAGAGTAAAGAAGATAGGTGGAGAGAGTGTAGGTGGGGAGGTAGGGAGGGGATAGGTCAGTCCAGGGAAGACGGACAGGTCAAGGAGGTGGGATGAGGTTAGTAGGTAGCTGGGGGTGTGGCTTGGGGTGGGAGGAAGGGATGGGTGAGAGGAAGAACCGGTTAGGGAGGCAGAGACAGGTTGGACTGGTTTTGGGATGCAGTGGGTGGTGGGGAAGAGCTGGGCTGGTTGTGTGGTGCAGTGGGGGGAGGGGACGAACTGGGCTGGTTCAGGGATGCAGTAGGGGAAGGGGAGATTTTGAAACTGGTGAAGTCCACATTGATACCATATGGCTGCAGGGTTCCCAGGCGGAATATGAGTTGCTGTTCCTGCAACCTTCGGGTGGCATCATTGTGGCAGTGCAGGAGGCCCATGATGGATATGTCATCTAGAGAATGGGAGGGGGAGTGGAAATGGTTTGCGACTGGGAGGTGCAGTTGTTTGTTGCGAACTGAGCGGAGGTGTTCTGCAAAGCGGTCCCCAAGCCTCCGCTTGGTTTCCCCAATGTAGAGGAAGCCGCACCGGGTACAGTGGATGCAGTATACCACATTGGCAGATGTGCAGGTGAACCTCTGCTTAATGTGGAATGTTATCTTGGGGCCTGGGATGGGGGTGAGGGAGGAGGTGTGGGGACAAGTGTAGCATTTCCTGCGGTTGCAGGGGAAGGTGCCGGGTGTGGTGGGGTTGGAGGGCAGTGTGGAGCGAACAAGGGAGTCACGGAGAGAGAGGTCTCTCCGGAAAGCAGACAGGGGTGGGGATGGAAAAATGTCTTGGGTGGTGGGGTCGGATTGTAAATGGCGGAAGTGTCGGAGGATAATGCGTTGTATCCGGAGGTTGGTAGGGTGGTGTGTGAGAACGAGGGGGATCCTCTTGGGGCGGTTGTGGGGTGTGAGGGATGTGTTGCGGGAAATACGGGAGACGCGGTCAAGGGCGTTCTCGATCACTGTGGGGGGAAAGTTGCGGTCCTTAAAGAACTTGGACATCTGGGATGTGCGGGAGTGGAATGTCTTATCGTGGGAGCAGATGCGGCAGAGGCGGAGGAATTGGGAATAGGGGATGGAATTTTTCCAGGAGGGTGAGTGGGAGGAGGTGTATTCCAGGCAGCTGTGGGAGTTGGTGGGCTTGAAATGGACATCAGTTACAAGCTGGTTGCCTGAGATGGAGACTGAGAGGTCCAGGAAGGTGAGGGATATGCTGGAGATGGCCCAGGTGAACTGAAGGTTGGGGTGGAAGGTGTTGGTGAAGTGGATGAACTGTTCGAGCTCCTCTGGGGAGCAAGAGGCGGCGCCGATACAGTCATCAATGTACCGGAGGAAGAGGTGGGGTCTGGGCACCCGCATGGGCCCCAGCTATGCCTGCCTCTTTGTAGGTTACGTGGAAGAGTCCCTCTTCCGCACCTACACAGGCCCCAAACTTTACATTAAGCAGAGGTTCACCTGCACATCTGCCAATGTGGTATACTGCATCCACTGTACCCGGTGCGGCTTCCTCTACATTGGGGAAACCAAGCGGAGGCTTGGGGACCGCTTTGCAGAACACCTCCGCTCAGTTCGCAACAAACAACTGCACCTCCCAGTCGCAAACCATTTCCACTCCCCCTCCCATTCTTTAGATGACATGTCCATCATGGGCCTCCTGCACTGCCACAATGATGCCACCCGAAGGTTGCAGGAACAGCAACTCATATTCCGCTTGGGAACCCTGCAGCCATATGGTATCAATGTGGACTTCACCAGTTTCAAAATCTCCCCTTCCCCTACTGCATCCCTAAACCAGCCCAGTTCGTCCCCTCCCCCCACTGCACCACACAACCAGCCCAGCTCTTCCCCTCCACCCACTGCATCCCAAAACCAGTCCAACCTGTCTCTGCCTCCCTAACCTGTTCTTCCTCTCACCCATCCCTTCCTCCCACCCCAAGCCGCACCCCCATCTACCTACTAACCTCATCCCACCTCCTTGACCTGTCCGTCTTCCCTGGACTGATCTATCCCCTCCCTACCTCCCCACCTATACTCTCTCCACCTATCTTCTTTACTCTCCATCTTCGGTCCGCCTCCCCCTCTCTCCCTATTTATTCCAGTTCCCTCTCCCCATCCCCCTCTCTGATGAAGGGTCTAGGCCCGAAACGTCAGCTTTTGTGCTCCTGAGATGCTGCTTGGCCTGCTGTGTTCATCCAGCCTCACATTTTATTATCTTAAGTTAATTAGGGGACTGCACAACTCTGATATGGATAATCCTCTCAGTATTGCTGCCAATAATTCACAGTTCAAAAGTTAAAGCATAAAAATGGTTCAACAACTATGGAAGGTGAAACAGTTGAGAAGAAGTAGACAGCAATGGGGTATGTTGAAATGACAGAAGATTGTAGAAATGCCAGTGAACATTTGAAAAGGGATTAAAAGGGTTCAATCCAAATCAGTTACTCAGTCATTGCAGCCAACAGCTAATGGTTGGGTTAATCACAGGATAAGCTTTTTTGAAGAGAGCTGAAGTACTTTACAAGTAAGAACCAAAATTGTAACAACAAAATTATTCAGTCTATTGAGAAACGCAATACTATAAAGCCAAATCTTGCAGCATGGTCTTCAGAGCATCAAGCAGCTATATAGATGTGACTAGATCACAATCTCCTAAGCGGTAGCAGGTTAACTAAACCATGCATATATTGAGAATGTTGGCATCTATTGCATTAGAGATAAACGAAACGTCTTGATTATGTGAAAAAGCAATTCTTGGCCAGGAACTACCTGTTTTGTCCAAATCAATATCTTCAACTTTCCCTTCAGCCAAATTCTTCTGCTTCTGATATTCCTTCAAAAAGCAATGGATCTCTTCCGCTGTGATAGCAGACCTATTGGCCTTATTGTGAGCTTTCTCTTCTTTCTGAACAAGATGCTTAGGTGGAAACCAGTGAGCTATTTTGTGACAAAAATGTATAAGTTATTTTGTTATGGAATCTCTCATTAATATTTGATTAATTAAAAGGTTTCCACATTCAGCTTTTCCCAAGTTTTGTCTGACCATTAAAATGGTGATGGATTAAACATTCTTCCCACCCAGCATTTTTGTATTTGGCTTGTGGTTTTGCATCATACGCTTTCTGTTGCTAATCTTCCCCATTTACCTGGATTTGGGACTGGCATCAATAAATGATAGGTTCCCTAAACCAGTAGCTCTGTTAGTTGAAAGGCTTCTACCAGTCAAAATTTGAAAAAAGTCTATTAAATGATGTTTTCAGATGCCACAGTTAAATCAGGCCACAAATTATAAATATATGACAGGAAGTAAGGCAATAGCTATGTAGAGAATTCACTTCTGTGTTGAATTTCTACCATCATAAAATTATAGTGGCCATTTGTAATGACAGTAGACTTTTGAGATATATTGGATAACTTCCACAAACTTTGTCTTTTTAAAACATCTGGTTATTTTAATTTAGGGTGAATACTTTTGGATAGTAGTTATCAAATTATTGGAAATATAAGAATATAGGCTGTTTGATAGACAGCAAAGAATCACCCAGGCAATTATAACTCTGCCAGTTTCCCATTTGACATGGTCAGGCGGTGCATCAAAAGAATGAAGGAGGCAGGCTGCCATTGGTAGTCAGGTCAGAAGTCATGTCACAAATTTTCCATCAATATTTCCCACAAGAACTGAATGCGAATTCCACTCCTGATTCTACGGAGCTAGTAACACAGTAGATATCGGGCATTATACAGAGCGGCAGTAGCAGAGGGTTAAAATCCTAGAAGTTTCCCAGAAGTAGGAGAGACAGTGGGGCAGAAGTAATGTCACTAGACTTGTAATCTGGAGCCCTAAACTCACACGAAAGAAGCTGATGGAAAGTGAATACAAATTGAAATTGAAAGCTACTCAGTAATGGTGGCCATGACACCATCATCAAGTGTTGTAAAAACTCCCCCTGAAGGGTCACCTAACCCGAAACGTTAACTCTGTTTTCTCCTTCACAGATGCTGCCAGACCCGCTAAGCTTTTCCAGCAACTTTGCTTTTGTTGTTGCAAAACTCCTCCTCCTTACTAATTTCGTTGAAAGAAAGAATTCTGATCCCTTACCTGGTCTGGCTGATGTGCGACTCTGGACCCACTGTAATGTGGTTGACACTTAACTGGCCTCTGAATTGGCCTAGCAAGACACTAAGTTCAAGGGCAATTACGGATGAGAAAGAAATGCTTATTCTGCCAATGATACCCACATTCCATGAAAGAACACACAAACTCAAATGTCATTCAAAATGAAAATAAGTCTTACTTACGTAGCATCTTTCAAGGCTTCAGGTTCCCTTTACACCACCAGTTGCAGATCTGCTTTCAGTGCCTAAGCCCAAAGTTCTGAAATTCTCTTCCTGAACCTCCAGACCTATATTCCCTCTCTCCAGGAATTCTTTAAAATTTATTGTTGATAAAGCTATTGGACATTTACCCCCATGCCTCAGGTTGCTTGGTGTCAAGATTTGTTTGATAATCAATTGCCCTTTGAAACGCTTTGAGAATTGTACTACTTTAAAAGGTTCAAGTTGTTACTGTTGTACAACTTATTTCTTTACTTGTGCTCCATGCCCTAAACTATAAATCTCAAAATCTTGCTGTTCTTTTTTATTTCATACACCTGTTTGTAGAGCTGGACAGATTAGTAGACCTATTAGCTATTTCTACCATTAGACTTGTTTAAAATAATATTGATGATCACATCAGTAATAGCAACAGCAAAACCTGGAAGTTCAGATCAGTTAGACTCCATAAAGAGAAACGGGAGTTTCTGTCATTTACAAGTCCACAGCCTTCATTACAACTGGAGACTACAAGATAAACTAGTGTTTGACGCATAGGGCTGCAGCTATAAAACTTTGTTTACTGGTGGCTGCGTAGATCTCAAAATTCTACAGACTTTAATGATATAGTCATATTCCAATGTGGATTTTAGTTGAGCCAAATTGAACTCATTATTGCTTGAGGCCAATTCTGTAAGGAGGGATGACCTTTAAGACACAAATGACATTGCATTTATTTTGTGTTTTTAAACTTTGAAATTTAAGAAAAAGGGTGACCAAATTCATAATCCACTCAACTACCACTTATACATCATTGGATCAGAATGAGTAATTACTCTCTCCAGCCACAATAATAGATAGTGCCATTAATACTGAGTTTTATAGTTCATATTAGATTTAAAAAGTAGTATCTTTTGTAAGTCAAATTTGTATCACCACCTCCGGCGATAAAGATTTGGCTATTAGGCTGGAAATTGGTTTCTTACCTCAAATTGTCTTAATATTTAAACAAAATTGCCATGTTTATTGGAAAAGAAAAAAATCCACTAAATTGTTGGAAACTTTTGCCCTTGCAGCCGAATGTTTCACACTATTCGATCTCAATTATTGGTGATGAGTAATGATAAAAAGTGTGTCACATTCCAATATCAGTTGATATACCTTCACCCATAACAACATACCTAAAGCTGTCATTAGCGAATGGAGGACATTGAAAATCAGTTGAGCCTTTTCATTGTGGTAATGATCAAGAGACAGCAGCACATCCTGAATCACATCATCAACCAAAGGCAGCAGACCGGCATCAGAATAGCTAAACATGACACTAATAACACGAGGTGTGTGAGGATTTAGAGTTAATCTTCTCAGGTTGAGGGAAATAGTATTCACTAGATAGTCGGAATTCAGATTTATCAACTCTTTAAGTGAATCATAGCCACAGGCTTCGCAAAGATCTACTAATGTCCTTGTGGCTGTTTGATTAATAAGCAAAGTTTCAGCTCCAACTTTTTCTATCACTGGGTAAAGAGAAGTCATTAAAAGCTGACGAAATTCCTTATTTAGCACATGAGCAAAAGAGCCAATTCCTTCAAGTTGGATGCAGATTTGCCAGATATTACTGTTCATAGTGTGAACAGTTAGACTTTGGCTTGTGTGAAGGCAATCACTGTAGAATCCTTTAGTAAAACCCTGAAATGTTGGTTGGTTTATACTGAGGCCAGTCTCATGCTCTGATTCAATATTGGTTACCAAATGCCAGTTAGCCCTGCTTGTGTACTCCTCGATAATGGAAGTCACGATCGCTTTAAGATCAGCTGCACTAACAGGGGTTTCTCTTTCATGTAGAACATCCACATCTAACCCTGCAGCCCCCAACAACATTTCATTAATCACCAAAGCAGCCTGTTTCCTGTATACCACTGACTCTTGGTAGAGGTCCATGAAATGATCCACAACCAGATAGAGATTGCCATAGTAACCTAAAACTCTGCAAGTCTGCTGCAGCAGTGCAAATACACATTCTTCTGTAAAATGCTTGAAGTATTTTCTCTGCATAGAGGGCTTGTCTCCCATTTTTGAGTGATCCCAGCCAGGTAAAAAGCACATTTGATGCTGTAGATCATCGGCTTCAGCATTCAAACGTCTCTCTTCTACAATTCTCACATCAGTGACATCCAGCTCTAGGATTTGCATCAATGCTTTTGAAAGACGGCCAAGGTGAACAGTTGAATTTAATACAACATTCACTTTGGGTCCTAATAACTTTAAGTAGCCAAGTAATAAACCCAAGGATTTCATTTTGCTCTGGTCATCCAGAGTTCTCATAAGTCTTGGAAGAGCGGTTGTGAGCGCATGCAAGTTTTCGGACAGCACATCTGTAAAATCTTTGTTCTCGCATATCACACACAGCTCAGTGACATTTCTCAAAACTTGACTGCATCTGGTATGTACCTCTGGTCTCTCATCACCCACGAGGCCCACCAGAACTTCCAGCAAGTAGCCAATGGATTGTTTCAGTGATTTGTTACAATAAGACAGCAAATGGTAGACTAGTTCAACCAATTCCAACCTTACTTTCCAATGTGGGTTGCCAGCTGCACAACTGCAGAGTTTTCGTAACAATATGTCTAGTTTGTTTGCAGTGTTTTTCACCCATTCTGGTTTCCTGCAGATTACAAGCTCAGCAAGCTTACTGCCCTCTGCAAACAGCTTTTTCTTGTCATGATGATTTTTGGATACTTGGTCATTGGCCATGACTAAGCCCACCAGCTTATACCAAACCTTGATAGCATAGGATGTTACTAAGTGACCCTGTTTAACATCTCCAGAAATTATGCGTGACATTCCCAAAGTGATTCCTGGCAAAAATGATGCAAATGCATCTCCAACTTGCATATGACCACTGTTGTCAAAAGAACAGTGCATATCTGGGCAATCACACTGTAATGTCAAGACCAGCAAACACTTCAGGGCAAGGATTTGAAGCTGTCTTGATTTTTCATGTTCGGCTATGTCTAAAAGCAGAGAAATAATAAATCCTTGGGTAGGAAGCATATGTGGCTGGTACAGGCATAGCACAATGTCACCATATGCTGAATGAAGCAGGGCAATGAAACTTTGGACAACGGCCATTTTAAGCTCCTCTGAGATAATGGCCAGCTTTCCATGGTTTCCCGGTGAGGACAAGCAAAGAGAAAGTTCAGAGAAGATGTCACAAAGTTGTTGCTGATTCTGCACACACGTTCTAGAAATTACAAAATAAATGCACTCCACTACACTTTGGACGAATCTTTCTTGCTTCAGTCCAGGTGTCCTCAATGAAAATCTTAGTGGAAACAAGACATACTCCTGCAATTCCTGTAATGCAGCATCTCCGACTTTCTGCAGCTGAGACTGAAGGCACTGTATGTTGCTGACAGTTTGTTCCTTTGTTATCTTAACACAAATCGGACGCAAGGCACTAAAAGCTTCTTTTGGGGTATGAAAGATGGCCATCATCAACTGACTACTGCATTTATTGCTTTATCACCCTGTAAAACAGAAACAGAATTTTATGTTCAATTTGCTGAACCTTTCACAAACACACATTCAAATAAAAAATACTCAATGTTATTAAACAGCAGGTAGTAATGCTATTTAGATGAAGTGACAAGATGTACTGAATGGCTAATCATGTTGTTAATGGAATAATGCGTACGTAACTGTTACAATAGCTGCTGTAGCCTAAAATCAGTAAAATTCTAATGAAGGCAGCCACAATATTACGGGATCAGCAAACATCTTAGTTCTGCTTAAGTACGGTGTAGCTGTACAGTCCAGTGAATATACTGAACACAGTCCACAGAATTTAAATAATTAATAATTAATTGAGATGGATCCAGACTCCTCACTCTTCTGTAGACTTTAGGTGTGGATCCAGACTCCTCACTCACCAGTATCCTGCTGATGTGGATACAGATTCCCTCACTCTCCAGTATACTATAGACATAGATACAGGCTCCTCGCTATCTAATACTACATAGGTATGGATAAAAACAGAAAGAGCTACGGACGCTGTAAATCGCTGGAAAAGCTCAGCAGGTCTGGCAGTATCTGTAAAGAGAAATTAGGGTTAAGGTTCTAAGAAAGGGTCACCCGAAGCGTCAACTCTGATCTTTTTCTCTTCGTAGATGCTACCAGGCCTGTCGAGCTTTTACAACAGCTTCTGTTTCTGTTCTATAGGTGTGGATCCAGATTCCGTATTCTCCAATATACTAACATTTTGTCCAGTTGTGCTTGATGCTCCAGAGAATGACCGACGCTATTGCACATGCGCAAACTCTTGTGGCGAGGGGAAGGCATTTGCTAGTTTCTGCGCCTGCGCGTTAACGGCGGCCGCCCTGTGTCAGAAATTTCTAGATTGAATAACTATTCAAAACCCAGCGATGAGCGGATACAGCAAACTGTTAGCGGAGATTCGCTCTGCCATTGTCCCGCGACCTTTGACCCCGCCGTGAGGTTGGTGGGGTGAGAGGGCAGGCCGCCATTTTGCCGAGTTCGCTCCTGAGGGATCGATTGGGGCAGACAACAGGATTGACCGATACATACTTACATAGAAAGAGAGACACACACAGAGATGTCTTCCTTCTCCGAGTCCGCCCTCGAGAAGAAGCTTGCTGAGCTGAGTAACTCACAGCAGAGTGTGCAGACCCTCTCTCTGTGGCTCATCCATCATCGGAAACACGCAGGGATCATCGTGCACGTCTGGCACCGGGAGCTGAAGCGAGGTGAGCGGCTGGCTCACCCGAGCGGGTTTAGGCTGCTCAGTTGGACCTGTCCTGAGCCGGGGAAGGGAGGGCACTACCGCTCTCACCTGCCCGCCTCGAGGCTTCAGCGCCTCCCGTGTCTGGAACACTTCCAGTTTGAGCAGTGCATTACTCACGGAGAAAAGGGGATAATATGTTTATGTAGCACTTCGGTACATTCTTTAAAAAAAACTTCACCGCTCATGAATCCCCTTTTGAAGTTTTGAACCATTGTAACGAAAGAAACACGCATTCACATTTCTCCCGCAAGCAGCTTTTGGATGTTATTTGAGGGCTAACTACTGACTTTCTCGAGCGAGTTTCTCCATTACCCTTGGATTCAGTTTAAAGTTTCATCCTAAAGTGACAACTTTGACACTCCATTACATCCCTTAGTAATACACTGGTGTGACAGCTTGTGTGCTACAGTCACTGGCTGTGGGACCACAGATATCTTTCTCGGATGAGATTGCTGTTGAGCCATACTTGACACTTTTGTGAAGGGCGTAGGACCAAAATGTATGTTACGTTCGTTGATCAAGTTATTCTTCACTTCACGAAAAAGTGTCTGAAGCAGTTGTATTAACCTGAGTGTTAAGTGCTAGATGTTTTGTAGATTTGAAGGTTGTGATATGAAACTGTGGTTTGTTAGAAGATTAAGACTTTGGCACAGTTTCCTGTATTTAAGCTAGAATGAGTATATTTCATATTGTTTGAAAGATTATTAGTATTTGATTGGGAAAGTGAAGTTTCTGTGTTAACATTGCTTCTAATTTTCCCCAGAATGCTTATGTTGCATTAGTGGTAAATTTATTTAGACTGTCTTCCAACTATTATTTTCACTATTGTTGTATTTAATACACGTAACAATAAATGATTCAGACAATTTTGCGTAGAAAAGTGTTGAGTATAAGAAATGGGAGGAAAAGTGGGCCATTAGTTCATCATGGTGCTCTGCCATTCACTAAGATCATGGCTGATTCTTGGCTGCCATCGTGCATTCCTTCCTGATTCTTGATTCCTGCTTCCCTCAGCATTTGAACATCTATTGAGCCTTGATTCAACACTGAATTTGATAGCTCTTTGGGGCACAGAATTTGAAAGCTTCACAGCCTTCTAAATGGAGAAATTTCTCAGCTTGGCCTGAAATGACCATTACCTTTTACACTAAACTCAAGCTCTGATTCTGCATACTCTCATCTTGGCTAATAGAGTCTTTGCTTTAACCATCAAGCCCCCAAGCCCTGAAGCTTCTAGCAACCAATCTGTTGAACGAGTATCACACTGCTTCTGAAGCAATGATTTTGAAACTGATGCAAGTAATCTTTTAATGATTAATTCCTGTAAAGTATTAGGGACAGCAAATTCCCCATTTGAAAGTTATTTCTGTTGTATATTGAACTGCATTATTCATCTCAGTTAAGTGCATTAATATTCACACGATTTTCCAGCATTTCCAATAAGACTTTCATAAAGAGGTAGGAGATAAAGTCCATAATTTTATTCTTTAAAATATGCAGTCGCTATAAAACGCCAAACCATTGTTTCCACCTTCTTTTGGAATTTACGTTATAGAACTTTTAGATGGTTGCATCACTATTCTAACTGTCCTACATGTGCTGTTCTTGTCCAATAATGGTCCTAGTTATTTTTTCAAGTTTTGTAACCTAATGACAGATTTGCTTGGTGGGGAGGTAAAGCACAGACATCCTTTTCCAGCTTGCTGTGTCTCTGATCTTGACCAGAGAAAATAATACCTTTTGCTCTGCTCTTTTTTTCTAAAAGAAAAAGTAACCAGGAAACATTAGAAATATAAAATTAATTACATTTTTAGAGATCTGTGCTAATAGGTTTGTTCACTGAAATAAAAGCAAAGCACTACAGTCGCTGAACGCCGAAAATAAAAGCAAAGTATTGGAGGAATTCAGGTCTGGCAGCATCTTTGGAAAGAGAAACGAAGATAACGTTTGGAGTCTAATGTAATTCCTCTATGGAATGTTCTGAGGGGGAGTCATATCAGGCTCTGTCACCTTTGCTTCTCTCTCCACAGATGCTGACAGACCTGAGTTTATCCAGCACTTTCTGTTAATATTTTAGCCTGGATTACTCAACAAGATCTGTTTGTTTTCATTAACAACAGAAATATTTGTATTTCTTTGCATACGTTGAAGTAAACTGTAATTTGACAAGATGAAAGCAAGATTTATGAAAGCAAAGTACAAACTCAGTGAATTACTGCTAATACATTTAAGTTGCCTTTTGGTTGCATTGTGCATCTGCTTGTGTGACTTTTCCACATTTCCCTTTCTGTTTGTCTGTTTTGTGTGCCTTTTCCATCAATTGAGGTGGTTTTTTTTTCAATGAGGGTATGCTAGTGTGGAGAGTAGTATCAGGGAGGAAAAGGAATATGTTGTGATAGAAGGAACATGACTGAGTACTTTCTCTGTTTTCAGTTAAAAGGATAAGTTTAGTTACCATTTGAGCAACAGGTAGGCTTTTAGTGCTTAATTAATAGCAAGATTTATTCTCTGTTCCTGGATCTTTGCATCATACCTTTGCTATGTTAGAACTAGCTAATTTTTGGATGCAAGTTCATTTATTTTATGCCTCAGCAACTTTCTTCATTAAAGGATAGTTATGCCATTAACAATAATTTGTACTCATTCTGCTAAAATGGTGCACAGCAACATTTCAAGAACTCCTTCTGAAAATTTTGTATGACTTTGTTAAAAAATATGGTTAGTTAAATCAGCAAGAGGCTAAAAGCATGTGGAAATTTTCGACGTCCTGAAGAAATTGCAGAAGATAAAATTGTGTGACGCAAAACTTAGGTGAGTTAGAGCAGAAACTTCTTTCTGCAGTATAGGTATGAAATGTGAGAACAATTCCTGTGTTCAGGTTGCAGGAACAGCAACTCATATTCCGCCTGGGAACCCTGCAGCCATATGGTATCAATGTGGACTTCACCAGTTTCAAAATCTCCCCTTCCCCCACTGCATCACTAAACCACCCAGTTCATCCCCTCCCCCCACTGCACCACACAACCAGCCCAGCTCTTCCCCCCCACCCACTGCATCCCAAAACCAGTCCAACCTGTCTCTGCCTCCCTAACCGGTTCTTCCTCTCACCCATCCCTTCCTCCCACCCCAAGCCGCACCCCCAGCTACCTACTAACCTCATCCCACCTCCTTGACCTGTCCGTCTTCCCTGGACTGACCTATCCCCTCCCTACCTCCCCACCTACACCCTCTCCACCTATCTTCTTTACTCTCCATCTTCGGTCCGCCTCCCCCTCTCTCCCTATTTATTCCAGTTCCCTCCCCCCATCCCCCTCTCTGATGAAGGGTCTAGGCCCGAAACGTCAGCTTTTGTGCTCCTGAGATGCTGCTTGGCCTGCTGTGTTCATCCAGCCTCACATTTTATTATCTTGGAATCTCCAGCATCTGCAGTTCCCATTATCTCCAAATTATCATTGCCTGTTTCACTAGTTTCAGATCTGAGATGAGTATTTCTTGAGTTGTGGTCATACATTTATCAGTTTACTTTTCTAAACAAATTTCAAGTATTTTATTTAAATAGTTGTCTGATTATTCAGATGAGTGTTGGTGAAAAATCACTCATTTTGTTAAAAGATTTTCATCTTGCACTCATCAGGGCATTTTGCAAGAATACCAATTCAAGGGAAAACCAATTTATATTGTATGAGGGGAGAGTGCTGATAAGTTGCCAAGTGGACTCTAAGGAATGTGGTATATAGATTTCAGTGCTACTGTGATGGTGAGTATGTATGTCATACATCCCAAAATCTGGTACATTGTATCAACCACAATATCCCTTTGTTTGTTTGCAAGAAACATGGTACTGACTGCACCCAACTAGCCTGTGTTTACAAAACTCAGCAGTGTTCCACACTGATTCTACAATTTGACAACAATTGCTGGATAACCCTGAATGTGTGTAAAAGGAAGCTAGTAAATAATCTAGGATTGTTGGTCAAGCGCACAGTGTACAGCACTTGCGTGTACAGGAAACTTTGTACATTTATGCTTAAGGCCCTGCTTTTTACACACACAACATGCTGTGCCTGTTTTGACTCAACGCTTAACAAGATAGATGACATTCTTTTGCTGGCTCACTTCTCAAGGTTTTGCCTGACTAAGTGGAGTCAATCTCTGTGATTTAAAATTTAAATGAAGCTTGGCATTTGACTGTCATTGTTAATCTGTACATTTTCCATGTAAATCTCTAAATCAATCCATGTCCGATATTTTCTTTAAAATGCCTTTTGTTTTGTTCATTCATGGAACGTGGAATTGCTGACTGGTCAGCATTTGTTGCCTATCCTTAATTGCCTTTGATAAGGTGGTAGTGAGCTGCCTTCTTGAATCGCTGCAGTTCATATCTGTGGGTTGCTGCACAATGCAGTTAGAGAAAGAATTCCAGGATTTTGACCCAATAACAGTAAAGGAACAGCAATATAATTCCAAGTCAGGATGGTGAGTGGCTTAGAAGGAAATTACAAGCGGTGGTATTCCCATGTGCCTGCTGCTCTTGTCGCTTTATACGGAAGTAGCTAACAGTTTAGAAGTGCTGCCTCAGGGCATTTGGTGAATTTCTGCAGTGTACCTTGTAGATAGTACACAATGTTGCGACTGAGGTCAGAGAGGAAGGAGTGGATGTATGGGGATGTGCCAGTCAAGTGGCTGCTTTGTCTTGGCTGGTGTCAAGCTTCTTGAACTGTTGGAGCTGCACTCATCTATCTACCCCTGACTTGGGCCTTGTAGGTGGTGGACAGGCTTTGGGGTTTCTGGAGATGAGTTACCTGGTGCAGTATTCCTAGCCTCTGACTTACTCTTGTAGTTGCTGTTTTTATATGGCAATTCCTGTTGAGTTTCTGATCAATGGTAACCCCAAGGATGTTGATAATGGGCAATTCAGTGATGGTAACATTATTGAATGTCAAGGGACAGTATTCAGATTATCTCATTGGTGATGGTCATTGCCTGGTGTTTGTGTGGCATGATTGTTAGTTAATATCCATGCTTAGACTGATAAGTGGTATCTAAATCTTGTGGCATTTGAACATGGACTTCTTCAGTACCTGAGGAGTTACGAATGGTACTGAACATTTTGCAGTCATTGGCGAACATCCCATTTCTGACCTTATGATGGAGTGATGATTGTTGATGAAGCAGCTGAAGATGGTTGGGCCTATGACACTAATTACACTGAGGAAGTCCTGAAGAGATGCCTTTTTGGAGCTGAACTAACTGACCGTCAACAACCACGACCATCTTCCTATGGGCCAGGTATGACTCCAACCAGCAGAGAAGTCTCCTGATACCCATTGATTCCAGTTTTGCTCTGTCTTCTGGATGCCACACTCAGTGAATATGGCTTTAATGTCAAAGGCTATCACTCTTATCTCACCTGTCGAATTCAGCTCTTTTGTCCATGTTTGAAGCAAGGTCATATTGAGGTCAGGAACTGAGTGTCCCTGGTGGAGTCCAAACTGGGGGTCACTGAGTGGGTTATTGCAAGGCAAGTGCTTCTCGACAGCACTGTTAATTAAATCTTCCATCGCTTTATTGCTTGAGAGTAAACTGGGGCAGTAATTGATTGGGTTGGATTTGTCCTGCTGTTTGAGTACAGGACATGCCTGGACAATTTCCCATATAGTTGGGTAGATGCCTGTGTTGTAACTGCACTGGGCAAGCTTCCTAAAGGAGTGGCAAGTTCTGGAGCACAAGTCTTTAGTACTTTTGCTGGAATCTTGACAGGGCCCATTGTCTTTGCAGTATCCCATGTTTTCACTGTTTCTTGATATCATGTGGAGTGAATCAAATTGGCTGAACATTAGAATTTGTGATGGTCGTGATGACTAAGGACAATGATGGATCTTCTCGTTAGCAGTTCTGGTTGAAGATTGCTGCGAATGCTTAAACCTTAACTTTTGCACTTCAGAGAATGGGGGTATTTGTGGAGCCGCCGCTGCCTCCGGTGCATTGTTTAATTGTCCACCAACATTCACGACTGGATGTCGCAGAACTTAGATCAGTGGTTGTGCCATTTCTTAGCTCTGTCTATCACTTGCTGCTTATGTTGTTTTGGCATGCAAATGGCCCTCTTTGGCTTCATCAGATTGGATTGACATCATTTTTAGGTATACCTAGTGCTGCTCCTGTCATGCACTGTGTATTGAACCAAAGTTGATTTCCTAGGTTGATGGTGGTGTTTGGACGTGGGACATGCCAGGCTGTGAATTTTGCTGCGTTTGATGCGAGGTCTTGAGTTGCTAGATCTATTCTAAATCTCTCCCATTTCGCATGGTGATAGTGCTACAAACACAATGGAGATTGTTCTCAATGTGAAAGCAGGACTTTGTCTCAACAAGGAATGTGTGGTCGTCACTCGTAGCAATACTGTCATAGACAGGTGCATCTGCAGATCGCAGATAGGTAAGGATGAGGTCAAGTATGGTTTTCCCTCTCGCTTCAGAGATACTAGGAACCGCAGATGCTGGAGAATCTGAGAACAAGGTGTAGAGCTGGATGAACGCAGCAGGCCAGGCAGCATCAGAGGGGCAGGAAAGCTGACGTTTTGAGCCTAGACCCTACTTCAGAAATTTCCTGCTCCCCTGGCTCTGCTTGGCCTGCTGTGTTCATTCCAGCTCTACACCTTGTTATCTCTGTTTTTTCCTCTTGGTTCCCTCGCCATCTGCTGCAGACCCAGTCTAGCAGCTATGTCCTTTTAAGACCCAACCAGCTCAATTTATGGTACTATTGCTGAACCACTTTTGATGGTGGCCATTGAAAAGTCCCCACCCAGAGTAATTTTGTATTCTTCCCACACTAATCCTTGTTCCAAGTGTTGCTGAACATGGAGTACTGATTCATCAGCAGAAAGAAAATGGTATGTGAAAACCAACAGGAGGTTTCCTTGCCCATGTTTAACCTGAAGCCTTCGTGGGGTCCAGAGTGAATGTTGAGGACTCGGAGGACGACTCCCTCCCCACTTTGTACCGCTGTGTCGCCATCTCTGCTGGGCCTGTCTTGCCAGTGGGACTGAATATATCCAAGGATGGTGATGGTGGTGTCTGGCATATAGTCATACTTATGGAACATTGCATCACAGACAATGTCACACTGTTGCTTGACTAGTCTTTGAGACTTTTCTCCCAATTTCGGCACTACCCCCAGATGTTAGTAAGGAGGACTTTGCAGCGTCCACAGGGCTATTTCTGCCATTGTCTTTTCTAGTACTTAAATTGATGAAACTGGATGGACCAATTTGCATTTCTTTTATGAGACTTTGTAGCAATTGCTATAATTTATGGCATGCTAGGCCATTTCAGAAGGTAATTCAGAGTCACCCACATTGCCTGTGGGACTGGAGTCCCATGTAGGCTAGACTAGGTGAGTGTGGCCTATGACTGAGTCCAGTGGGTTTTTACAATGATCAATAATTGTTTATAGGCATCAATAGATTCTTTATTCCAGTGTCGTTGTTTTTTCATTGAATTCCAACCAGGGACCAGAACGTTAGTTGGGTTCCTAGATTCATGGTCTAGCAATAATACCACGAGGACATCCTCTACCTTGCAGCATAATGGTGTTACATTTCAGCGAAATTGACTCAATTGGAGGCTACATTTAAACAATTTTTATCTTCCAGATAGTACAAAAAATTTACCAATTAAAAGGTATTTACATGGTTTCAATCACCACTAACCTAAGCAATTTTTAAATTGCATTTGCAGTCACACATTTAATCCATAAAAATAATCGCACTGTGATAAGTCATCTGCAGTTAGTGGTTTCTAATTGAAAACTCTTACCTGACATGCAGAAAGGTTATATATCTGAATGTTTTTGTCATCATTAAACACAACCTTTGTTATTATGTAACAGCTAAACCAAGCAGGAAATTGACTTTCATCTACCTGGCTAATGATGTCATTCAGAACAGTAAGAGGAAAGGTCCTGAATTCACCAAGGCTTTTGAGGGAGTTCTTGTGGATGCTTTTTCGCATGTTGCCAGGTACGGCATAAGTTGAGCTTTATTTTGCAATAATAACATGGATTGAGTATACTGTGCAATAGATGGGAAGCTCATTTGACTAATTTGTTGGTAATTAAATTTAGAAAGTTGTTGACATTCATCCAGACTAGTGCATCAGTTATTGTAGTTGATATACTAAGATCTCCCCTTATCAACCACACCTTTCACCATCAGGTTAAATGACCACCAGTCATCCCTCACTAATGAGCATGCAGCCCTAATATCCTATGGGACAGTGACGACTTTATGTTTATCTTGCTGTTGTTTACCTGTCCACAAAGGATCATAAATCAGATTGAGTATCTGATAAAAAGCTTTCTTCCTTTGCACCTTGGACAACACATGTGGAGTTCTATCAACACTGAAAAAAAGATTTATACACTGTAGCTCTGTATATAGGCCTTTTGTAAGGGAACAGAAAAGTAAAGACTCTGCATTATTGAATTGATGAATTCAGAAGTATTTATGCACTGCAATGTATTAATAAGCTAATTTTATGATTGTGATGGAATGTGTCACAATTTTTTTGTGTGCCAATTTTGGTTTTTGCATTCTACAACTAACTCCTACTGAATGTAAAATAAGCAGTCTTTTGTGAAGTGACATTTCCTCAAGCTGTTGTTGCTTTCTCGAAAATCAAGTACGTATTCAAAACTATTTCGTCAACTTGTAAGTAAGTATTAACAATAGTGATGCATTATGTTTTGCTTTGTATATATGCCAGTGTGAAAAACATAAACTTGTCATAATGGGACCATGTAAAAAGTTACTGTTCAATGGTTTTAGAAGTACTTTTGGATTCTGAAATTGGTGTCTCTATCAAAAAACAAGGAAGGTGATCAAAAACATGTTCATAATTGTTACTTGTGTTGCTGAGTTTCTTCTAACCTTGCTGAATCACTTGTGCTAATTATATGTATTTAAGTGCTACATGTTTGAGCAGAATGGAAAATCAATGGGTCACATCCAGCCTTTTGTGAGTGAGCAGTCTCACCTGACATTCTAATACTGGCAAGTACAACCTGACAATAAATTTGATATGAAAGCAAGGCTGAAACCTGCCCAATTTTTCTGGCATCTTCTATTTACTAAGTATTCCTGTGGCATGATGGCACTGAATCTCAGTATGCTAGTGACATTGAGTAGCTACTGACTAAATGTCAGTATAATACGTCAGTGACGCTGTTTGAGTGTCAACTGGTGATTCCCAATGGCACTCTACCAGTATCCACTCTCAGTAACTAACCATTGCCAGTCAGCATGTTCATGAAAGCCATTTATTGTAGATCCATTTCAGAAAATTTAAAACCTGCACATCAATTTTCTGGCTTCACATTAGTTCAGGTCCAGGAAGTCCCTGAGATAGTAGGAACTGCAGGTGCCGGAGAATTTGAGATACCAAGATGTAGAGCTGGATGATCACAGCAGGCCGAGCAGCGTCAGAGGAGCAGGAAGGCTGTCGTTTTGGGCCTAGACCCTTCTTCAGAAATGGGTTTCTGAAGAAGGGTCTAGGCCCGAAACGTCAGCCTTCCTGCTCCTCTGCTGCTTGGCCTGCTGTATTCATCCAGCTCTATACCTTGGTATCCCAGTAAGTCTCTGTTGGGGTTCTCAAATTATTACAAAGTCCATAGTTGAGGAAGTTTCACTGGTTTGTTCTAAAAATAATGTCTTGCATTCAAAATAGGAGAGCTACCATTGGAATGATATGCTGCAGTTATGATTAGAGACATAATCTCGAGTATTCTTTCCAATTGTCATCCAGTAATTATTTTACAAGTAGTTATGTGACCATCCATTGAGGACAGGATCGGGTTTGATTTGTTTCCTGATAGAAGTTGAGAAAAATTGTTGTCTTTGATCTAATGTGATAGTTTCAAATTTTTTTCCTGGATAAGTAAACTAGAAGCTGTGATGTCATTAACAGTCTTAAACAGTATTATAGTTACTGGAGTTTTGTTCATTTCTTTTTTCTTTAAATTGTCTTTCCCAGAGAATCTGAGCAGAGTTGTAAGAAACAAATGGAACGAGTCCTGAATATCTGGCAGGAAAGAATTGTCTATGATGTTGATTTTATTCAACAACTTAAGTTAACCGTGGATGAATCTAACAGTCCGCTTCCAGTAGGTATGCAAATCATAAATTATAATATGATTTTTGTCAGCATAAAATTTGTATATTATAATCTGAATCATTCAGATTATCTTTGTGTTGAATAAGTGCTTAGTTGATTTTATTGTCGTGTACTGAAACACAATGAAAAGCTTTGTTTACAAGCAGTACAGGCAGATCACAGCAAGCAAAGAACGCACGGATCAAAAAGACTTAGGGGCATACAAGTTGCATTATTTGAGGCTAGAATCCATTCAAAACTCTGATAACAGCTGGAAAGAAGCCATTCTTGAACCTGCTTGTGCATGTGTTTAGCCTTCTGTATCTTCTGCCTGACTGAAGAAGTTGTAGAATTCGTTACCAGGGTGCGATGGGTCTTTGATGTTGGCAGTTTTTCCGCAGCAGCGAGCTGTGTAAATATGGCTTCAGTGATGGTCTGGGCTCTGCACACCACCACCTGAAATAAACTGCTCTGTTTTTATGTCATTTGTACAGTGGGACAAAGTTGTTTTAAATGGTTGCATGTGGACAACTGCCTGCTGCTCAGAGTCCGTTGAGAACAAAATATGTGTTTGTGTTAAACTCCTTATCTCATGGTATTGGAAATCAGACTGAAGGGAATGAGGAACTTACAGATGTACAACATGGAAACAGGCCCTTCAGTCCAATTCATCCATGCCAACCAGGTATCTGAGAGTAATCTAGCTCCCTTTGCCAGCATTTGGCCTGTACGCCTCAAAACCCTTTCTATTCATACCCATCCAGATGTCTTTTAAAGGCTCCACCACTTTCTCTAGCAGCTCATTCCATACATGCACCACCCTCTGCATGAAAAAGTTGCCTCTTGGATCCCTTTTAAATCTTACCCCTCTTACCTTAAACATGTCCCCTCTTGTTTTGGGCTCCCCACCCCAGGGAAAAAACCTTGTTTCTTTACCCTATCTATGCCTCTCATGAGCTTATAAACCTCTATAAGGTTCTATAAACCTCAGTCTCCAACAGTTAAAATCCACAGGGAAGGAGTACAGTGAATATTTATTAGAATTAAAACCTGACAAATCGCCAGATCCTGGTTAGGTTACATAGTATGGACGGGGGATAAGTTAGCTAATAGGAATTTGAAAGTTGGCTTAAATCTTTTTGTATGTTGAATTCAGAGCAAATCAAGTTTGGCAACTCAATGGACTAGAGAATTTTTAAGTGAGCTTGTTTTTCTGATCTTATGTTTAGTTTTGGATCGCATTATCATTGATGTGCTAGGCCATTCTTTGCATCTTTGGTCAAATTAACAGATTGTAGAACTGTACACAAAGTAGTGGTCAAGCCATAAGAAATGCTGGTAGCATTGCAAAGCTGATAGAAAAGCAAAATAGTGCAGATCACAGAATCTCTATAGGGTGGAAACAGGCCATTTGGCCTGTTGTGTCTGTATTGACCCTGCAAAGAGCACACCACCCAGATCCAGCAATCCCCTCCCCACCTGTAACACTGCATTTCCCATGGCTAATCTGCCGAGCATGCATAACCCTGGACACTATGGGTAATTTAGCATGGCCAATCCACCTGACTTGCACATCCTTGAAATGTGGAAGGAAACCATGGAAGAATGTGAACACTCTACACTGACAGTCGCCCAAGGGTGGTGTTGAACGCGAGTCACAAGCACTGTAAGTAAGCTACCTTGTTTCTAGATGCTGGAGATCTGACATTTTATATTGAAAAAAACAAGTTCTGTAGTAATTCAGATCTGGTAGCATCTTTCTGGAGAAAAAGAGCACCTGCTTTGAGTTCAGTGTGACTATGAAGTCATGTTGGATTTGAAACAAACAGTTTCTCTCCACAGATACTGCCAACTCAGAGTTTTCCAATGCTTTCTGTTTAAATTGTATTACCATGCTGTTGTCTGCACTATAGTTTTGAAATTTTGATTCAGATTTGAAAAACACAGTTGATGTTTAAAAGCTTTGTCATCAAAAGAAATGCACTGTTTGACTTTATTACACCAACCTAAAACATTTTAAACATTGTGAGTAAAAACCGAAAGAACTGCAGATGTTTAAATCAGGGACAAAAGCAAAGTTGCTGGAGAAGCTCAGCATGTCTGGCAGCATCCGTGAAGGAATAAAACAGAGTTAACGTTTCGGGTCCAGTGACCCTTCCTCTGAGGAAGATTAACAAGTTTTGTTTTGTGTAGATAACGTTAGAATATATAAAGTAAGGAAAGAATGTAAGTAGATAATGTTATATTGCAGAATGCTTGATATTTAAAATATTAATTATACTTTCAAGAGACTCAATACATTAAGCTTTCAAAGAGTTATTTGTGTTATGTTCTTGCTATGAGAGAAAATCACATTCTCCTTTAATAAACTCTGGCTTTAATTTCTTTTATTTCTGTACATTTGATGCTGGTGACACTAGCGTTTATTGCCCAGAATTTAACCACATTGCTGTGGGTCTGAAGTCATATGAAGGCCAGGTAATGATGGCAGATTAGTAAGTGTGATGGAGTTTTTACAAAAATTGACTGGTTACATGGTAGCTGTCAGGCTAGCTTTTTCTTTGAGAATGTCCTTTGTCCTTTTTCTGCTCTTCATATGTTTGTTTTGAACTAATTAGCAAAGTTAATTTTTATGCAAATAATTCAAGTCATAATGTTTTGAATTTATGATCTTTCCATTCCCCTTTTCGATTTTCAATGGAAACTGAAGTTGTAATCTTGATAAAGTTACTTCACTGCTGTGAGTGATATGGTGTTGAGTTATGCTGCATTTACATTTCTTACAGAAGCCTTAATCTGTGTTGCGCTCCTGATAATACCTAATAGAACAAATTCAGCTAGGGTTAAAATATTGTAGGCATCACATGAAGATGGCAAATATTCTGAGAGACCAGGATAAAAATTTTACAGTATTTGAATGTGTGCATCATTTCAACCTAGTGATTGCAATGAATATGAAATCTTTGATTTGATACTATATTTTATTTTTCTATGATCCCGCCTTGTGAATGAAATAAATATACAAGGTTCAGCTTGCAGTTTAAAAATATGGCCATAGGATGTAACAGAATTAGGATTTTTGGCTCAAGTCGGTTGACATGACAATACTCAACTCTGCTTTTTTGCCTTCTCCGTGTGACCTTTAATTCCCTTAATAATTAGAATTCTGTCTATCTCAGCCTTCAATGTACTTAATGACCTAACCTCTATAGTAATGAATTCTTCCGAATCACACTGAGATTCAACCAGGGATCTGGCTATTTTGGATCTATAATGTGTGCTGAGGCAGGTTTAATAAATTATCTCAATGTAAAATATCCCTTAGGAAACAGTGATCACAATAAAG
Source organism: Stegostoma tigrinum (assembly GCF_030684315.1). Taxonomy (NCBI): domain Eukaryota; kingdom Metazoa; phylum Chordata; class Chondrichthyes; order Orectolobiformes; family Stegostomatidae; genus Stegostoma; species Stegostoma tigrinum. Next base: position 47,619,477 of record NC_081372.1, on the reverse strand, counting down.
TAGAGTTTAGCATCAGAAACAACTGTACTAAACCGCAATACTGATAATTACAAAGGAATGAGAGCAGAGCCAGCTGGAAGGACTGGGAAAGGAATTTAGCCGCAAAGACTGTTGAGCATTTGCGGCTGTTCAATGACTCATCTGGCACACTCATTCAGTTGAGAAAGAAGGGGTTTAAACCAACTGTGGTTTACCAGGGATGTTAAAGATAACAACTGGAGAGAAGATCGTGCAATATGGTAAAGAATAGTGGTAAGCCAGACAATTGGGAGAGCTTTAAAAATAAAAAGGAAGAGAGGAAGTATGCAAAATAATGATGGTTAGAGGAAAAAGTACTGGAGAAGCTAATAACTAAAGATCGAGAAGTACGTTGGACCTGATGGGCTGTATCTTAGAATATCAAAGGAAGTAGCTGCATTGTCTATTGTTTGTTTCCTTCTTCCTTTAACTCCTTGATTCTTTAATATTTTTGGAATGCTGTTGATATTCTCCTGCATGAAGACTACTGCTAAGTATTTGTTCAAGCTGACTGCCATTTCATGACTTGTATTTTTATTCCTCTAGCCTCTTCTCTAAGGGGCCACTGTTAGTATTTCTTCTGTCTCTCTTTCAGAAACCCACTGTCTGTTTCAGTGTTCCTTGCTTGTTTGCACTCATTATTTATTTTCTTCATCTTTATTGTTATGATCATCTTTTGTTGGCTTTTAAAACTTCCCCCATTCTCTGATTGTCAATAATCTTTGCCACATCGTTTTTCCCTACAATTTACTATCCTTAAATGAGCCATGGTTAGTAATACAGCACCCTCCCAGGCGCGAGCCATTTCAACTCCCTCTCCCATTCCTTAGACAATATATCCATCCTGGGCCTCCTGCAGTGCCACAACGATGCCATCCGATGGTTGCAGGAACAGCAACTCATATTTCACTTGGGAACCCTGCAGCCCAATGGTATCAATGTGGACTTCACAAGCTTCAAAATCTCCCCTCCCCCAACCGCAACCCAAAACCAGCCCAGCTTGTCCCCACCTCCCTGACCTTTCCTTCCTCTCACCTATCCCCTCCTCCCACCTCTTTGACCTGTCCGTCCTCCCTGGACTGACCTATCCCCTCCATAACTCCCCACCCCCACCTACACTGACCTTTACTAGCTCCACCCCTGCCTCTTTGACCTGTCTGTCTCCTCTCCACCTATCTCCTCCTTTTATCCATCTTCTATCCGTCTCCCCGTCTCTCCCTATTTATTACACAACCCCTTCCCCAACCCCATTTCTGAAGAAGGGTCTGACCTGAAACGTCAGCTTTCCTGCTCCTCTGATGCTGTTTGGCCTGCTGTGTTCATCCAGCTCTACACCTTGTTATCCATGGTTAGTGATAGTTGATTTAATCCCTTTCTTAGAATTCTCCTTCCTCACTGGGATATATCTTCGCAGTGGATCATGAACTTTTGTTTTGTATGACTGCCATTGACTCTTGAATATTGCAAGTCTGTACCAAATAATTTGCTGAGTAGTTGACAGGCTACTCAAAAGTATCGCTGAATTTAGGAATACCAGATTAAAATCTTCAAGTGTAAAAATGATTTCCCTCTACAAATTTCTTAGTTATTTTCTAATCAAACTGTTTGGAGATTATTATAACACAACCCTGGAGCAGGTAGGACTTGAACCCAAGGCCCCCCTCATTTTCTAATGAATTTGAGAGATTAAAATTTTTCAGGTGTTTGTTGGTTGAAGAAATAAGCTAACTTTTGGACTGTCATTAGATGAAATGTCCTATCGATCTTAGTTGAATGGAGTCCCTTTTTGAAAGTGAATAATGAAAATATCACACCTTGGGATGAATGCAGCTGCCCTCAATGTCAATTTTTTTTTCCAAGTGATACAAACTGGAACTCATTTGTGTGAGAAATTGAACCACAGATCTAAGAAATTGCAACAATATCAATAAAGCTGGGGAATGAAAACAATGGTTTATAATATAGTATTCATTCCACATTTTAACACAGCCTGATGCTTTATTCCTTATAAATATAATGTACTGTGATGTTTTCATGTTTGCCATGTTTTCTGTGGCTGCTATGATGAAAGTCCTCCATTTCAAAAGAATTATAAGTCTTAAGTACGGTTGTTAGAATTTGAATTAGAGTAGGATGCCCTGAAGAATATCATTGAAGTTCCTGGTTTCTTCCATAAGTGGATGCTTTCGAGTTGTGAAGATTATGAACAGAAAAGACTACCGTCTGCAGTCTCTTTTAAAGACTGCTCCATAATCAAGAAAAACGTAGTTGTTTTTGCAAGATTTTTGTTTCTTTCCTCCAAAATGGAAGCATCTCCACTATTTTACCTATTTAACAACGTACTGAGAACTCTCAAAACATTGCAAGTTAGAAAGCAGAAAAATGCTAATTGTAAGCTTTATTTGGAAATAACAAAATATGTATTTGTGAAAAAAAGCTTGCATTTGTGTAGGATTTTTTTTAACTTCGTATTGAATTTCACAAATGATAAAATATATTTAATAACCTGGCTACTAACTTGAGTTGGGAATTTGGCAACAAATTGCGAGTAAAATGTGTACAACAGATATTGCCATGAGGAAAGGTCAATCCTGATTAGCTGATACTGACTGACAGTTAAGATGAACGCCTCCTCAAATTTTTAAGCTAATGCTATATTTACACTTTAGGGAGGTTTACTGTAAAACATGCCTAGTTGCAATAGGCAGTGGCAATTGAAAGACTCTTTAAACGTCAGTTAGCATCTCAGCTTTAAAAGCAAGTACCCATGCTTTGTCTGGTTATATTTCTCCCTTGTTATTTTAGGGTTATTGTAAAACTGAGAATTCCTGGACTCTGTAGAAAACACAAAATATATTCAAAGATTTTTGTAGGTCACAAGCTTAAAGTGATGTAAACTTGCATTAGTATTTAGTATGTACCCGAGTAATTACCGTCTGACAGCAAATTTAATCTTTGCAGAGAATGCTGGTTCTAAGGTCGTATACGATCAACCACCATCTTGCCCGTCATCCAGTGAAAGGCAGTTTCGGTCTAACAGAGTTCGTAATGCTGAGGTTGTAAAAGGTCATGAATCAGCAACATCTGACTCTTCATGCAGCATCTCATCTGATACCAGATATATAGGTCAGTAGGTTTCCAGAGAGCCAATAGTTATACCATCTTTCTGAAGAAGATGGAATAATTCCATGAAAAGAAATATTTACAAGATGCATCCAGCCTTTACTATTCTGTGAAGTTGGTTGTGCCTGTGTCTAACCTTTGATCATGGCTCAGGAGGTGGTTCATTGATTTTTTTTTTAAATCAAGATTTTAAAAACAGTGATATTTATTTACCTGAATGTAGTGCCCATGAATTCGATTTCTTGATCTTTTGCTATCCACGCTGAACATCTGGTGGAAGTGAAAATCTGAGATGGTGAAGCGTTTCAGCTGTATGGGATAGTGTAAATCGCATTTCTTTTTCTCTTGTGATTGAGGGGGGCAATACTTCATTTTTGTGGAAAACAACACTTGGATCTATAAGGTAGCTTGCATTGATGGTGTTATCACGTCCTCAACATCCAAAACCTTTATCGCTAATGAATTACTTTTGAAGTGGAGTCATTGTCAATTGAGGTAGGTGAAGAACCTGCTTTGCTGTTTGATAAATAGTTCTGTGGCACGTTTTAAGTGCTTCTACTTAAAAGGCAAATATGTTCTAGTCAGAATTGTAGCCTGTCCAACAATCCTATATTCCCTTGCTTTATGCAGTGAATCATCAGCTTTGAGTTATGTGAGGAGGCATTTTGACTCTTGAACTGTAATTCTTTGCTTCAAATATCTGAAAATTAGCACTGAATCAATTGACTGTCATATTGCAGTTGTACAGGATGTTGGTGAGGCCGCTTTTGGGCTTTGGTGTATGATGAGGGTTGCTCTCCTATAGGAAGGATGTTAGTAAATTTGAGAGAGTGCAGAAAAGATTTACAAGGATGTTGTCGGGTTGGAGGATTTGGGCTATAGGGAGAAGCTGAATAGGCTGGGGATATTTTTCCCTGGAGCATTGCCAACTGAGTGGTGACCTTTGTAGAGGTTTTATAAAATGATGAAGGGTAACCCCTCAGGTTCCTTTTTCAAGCAGAGGTGGGTGCATGTATGAACGAGCTGCCAGAAGAAGTGGTGGAAGTGGGTACATTACAGCATTTAAAAGGCATCTGGGTATATGAGTAGGAAGGGTTTAAGAGGGAAATGGACCAAATGCTGACAAATGGGACTAGGTCAGTTTGGGATGTTTGTTCAACACAGATGAGTAGGACTGAAGGATCTGTTTCCGTACTCTATGACCCTGGCTCTCTTTTGTTAAAAGTACAGCAACATTTAATAATCAAGGAAGAAGGTCGCTTTTTTTTAGAAGGTTGTACTTTAGGCCAAAATCGCCGTTTTCATTGTAAAAACCACAATGTTACATTTCACAGCTTCTCTCGAGTAATAGACTTCCCCCTTTCAGCTGTATCATGAAGCTCGTGAACAGCATTTGATCAGTTTTGCAAAGGGTAGAGAATCTGAGAGCTACTCGGACTTTGTACTTTGAATCCAAGAATTGTCAAATTGTTACAGCACAAACAAGACCAACAGCATGTCCATGTTGTCCTTATGCGTGAGCAGTTCAGTTAGTTGCATCCCATACTGTGTTCCTGTATCTCTGTAAACTTTTCCTCTTCAAGTACTTATTCATTTTCAATTGTCAATCGGTTAGTAAAATTCTTACCAAATTGGGGCAAGGTACAGAAGCATTAAAGCAACTCGTGAAGACATTTCAAATGATCTAAAAAATGTTAATGTCACCTGATGCTAGCACAGTAACCTTTCATTACTGACCATATTGCAGTGGATGCCTCAGCCACAGGTTTTAGGGCAGTCTTCAAATAAAGAAAATGGATGCCACTTTCAAATGACAGATTTCAAGCACTGCCAGGCACTGAGAAGATATGTGCATTTGTGCAGAATGAAGCTCTTTCAGTTAAATGGAATTACACATAGTTCTCAGGTAATTTGCTAATGATTAAATGGCTTATTTTCTGGAAGAATGTGGTTTTGAGCATCTTGCAAGCTTTCCGGATATCCTTAATCTAATGGTGAAATAGAACAAGACGTCCGAGCAATCAAAGCACTCTTAAAGGCTTTACTGTGTGGTTAAGCACGTTTTAGGGTTATTGATGGGAAAGAAAAACATAATTTTGTTATCCTATTCAAGAAATTGTTCCCTGATCTAAATGTCCAGGCTTATTAAGAAATGCATGACAACAGAAATCTTACACAACACAGCAAGGAAATAAAACTACAATAGGATTGAAGAGTCTAGAACATAGATCATAATAGAGTTGGGATAATTGTCCAGACAGATCAGCGGAGATCTTATCAGGTGTACATACCACAAGGCATAATAAGAAATAGGGAAAAACTTATTCGATTAATTCCATTTATTTTATGAATCAGCAAATAGTCATCTATTAGATGAGCCAAATGTTGAAAATTAAAAACAGTAAGAAACATATAATGAAAACAATTAAAATTAATGAAAAAAGTTTTTTTATTTTCTTTTTAAAAAATATTAGCAATCTTCAGAGTTCCGTGTAAACAAGAACTTGGAGAATTGTGGAACTTTCTGACAAATGAAATGTGTGAAGTCCAAGCCTTTGTTGAAGATGGGGTATTAAATTAAATGCTCCTGTGACTTCTTAAACTTTGGCAACCTTGTTACGTTACACCCTAGTTTATACCTTTTTTGAAGCCTGCACCACCAACCATCTTTTGATAGATGAGGTTGACAGAAGTGTTAAGTGAAACCTAAGAAAATGCTACTGATCTGTAGTGGTGCATTTAGTGAGTGAAAACCCTGAAGGAGAGAAGGTTCGCTATTCCAGCTGCAAAGCACAAATACTCAATTTCAGGTTGATATTCGATGGTGACTTCATCCAGCACAATCTTGCATATTTATGTTTTTCCATTTGTAAGGGTTGCCTTTGATATTTTCTTGACTAGAGTAATGTGTATGATCTTGAGTGGTTTGCATTTGAAGTGTGATCAGAGATAATGGGAACTGCAGATGCTGGAGAATCCAAGATAACAAAGTGTGGAGCTGGATGAGCACAGCAGGCCAAGGAGCACAAAAGCTGTTATTTCGGGCCTCGACTCTTCATCAGAAAAGGGGGATGGGGAGAGGATTCTGAAATAAATAGGGAGAGAGTGGGAGGCGGACTGAAGATGGATAGAGAAGATAGGTGGAGAGGAGAGTATGCGTGGGAAGGTAGGGAGGGGGTAGGTCAGTCTGGGGAGGACGGACAAGTCAAGGGAGCAGGATGAGGTTAGTAGATAGGAAATGGAGGTGCAGCTTGAGGTGGGAGGAGGGGATAGTTGAGAGGAAGAACAGGTTACGGAGGTGGGGACGAGCTGGGCTGGTTTTGGGATGCACTGAGGGGGAGGGGAGATTTTGAAACTTGTGAAATCCACATTGATACCATTGGGCTGCAGGGTTCCCAAGCGGAATGTGAGTTGCTGTTCCTGCAACCTACGGGTGGCATCATTATGGCACTGCAGGAGGCCCAGGATGGACATGTCGTCTGAGGAATGGGAGGGGGAGTTGAAATGGTTTGCGACTGGGAGGTGTAGTTGTTTGTGAACCAAGCGTAGGTGTTCTGCGAAGCAGTCGCCAGGCCTGTGCTTGGTTTGCTCAATGTAGAGGAACCCACACCGGGTACAACGGATGCAGTATACCACATTGGCAGATGTGCAGGTGAACCTCTGCTTGATGTGGAAAGTCATCTTGGGGCCTGGGATGGGGGTGAGGGCGGTGGTGTGGGGGCAGGTGTAGCACTTCCTGCGGATGCAGGGGAAGGTGCCGGTTGTGAGGGGTTGGAGGGGAGTGTGGAGCGGACAAGGGAGTCCCGGAGAGAGTGGTCCCTGCGGAAGGCAGTCAAGGGTGGTGTTGGAAAAATGTCTTTGGTGGTGGGGTCGGATTGTAGATGGCGGAAGTGTCGGAGGATAATGCGTTGTATCTGGAGGTTAGTGGGGTGGTATGTGAGGACTAAGGGGATTCTCTTTTGGCAGTTATTGCAGAGGCGGGGTGTGACGGATGAGTTGCGGGAAATGCGGGAGACACAGTCGAGGACGTTCTCGATCACTGTGTGGGGGGAAGTCGCGGCCCTTGAAGAATGAGGATGCTTGTCCTGCCAAATGCTTAACTATGTAAAAGTCCAGGACTGTATAAATACAACCATTTCAAATTTTTTGCCCATATGATGCTTCAAAGGCAGACCAAGAAAACACTTGGGTAGATTTAAAAAGGCCAGGTGTAAATAGTGAAACTATTTAAATGCAAAATAAATTAAAATCACTCATTTGCTTTGTTTGGTTCAATTTGTTTTAAATTTTCTTCATGGGGATAATGTAAATAATGATTAAACTGCACTTGTGTGTTGACATGTGTAATATAAAACAACTTCTTACTTACTGTCCTCCATTCCCTTTGCAGATTTCTGTTTTGAAGCATAAGTGACAATGCAGCATATCTTGGACCTAACTGGTTGTATACTTTAGGGACATTTAAGTGACGCTTGGATAGGCACATGGGTGATAGTAAAATGAAGGGTACGCAGGGTGGTTTGATCTTAGAGTAGGATAGTAGGTTGGCACAACATAATGGGCCTGTACTGTGCTGTACTGATCTATGATCTGTACTGAGTGATGCCCTCTTGAAAAATGATTAGAAACAAATAGTCTAAAACATGACAAGCTTTCACCTTGAGCAATGTTCTCCTTATTCTAGGAGAAAACATCCAATTATGTTTGGTAGCTTTTGTTTTGAAAGATCTCCTTCAGGTTGATAAGTGATGTGTATCTGGGGTCATGCCCAAAAATTTTTAATATCTAGTTTCCATCTTATTGTGGTACCTTTTTTGGCAATGGTTACCAATATACTAAAGAAAAACAAAACCTGCCAAAAAGGCTTCACAGTGCACAAATTCAGCCAATCTCTTTTTAAGAAGTAAAAGGTCGTTCCTGTTGACTGCTGGATCTTGTTCCTCAAAGGTGGAATCACGTAGGGAAATGTTTTTGTCAGTATTCAAGTGCTTGATTGTGTTAGTGACTCTGCTGCTAGCACTCCATAGGCAACTCTTTCAAAGAGAGTACACTGAGCATTATACCATTGTTAATTTACACACACAGTATAATCTTCCTAACAGTTTTTTGTTGCCGTTTAAGTCTGTGTTATCTATTTATTGTCTCCACAGGTTATTTTCAACTATTTATTTCTTGTGATGTGTGTTCATAATATGTTATTAGGAAACTTGGATCCTAAAATAGAAGAACAAAGGGTAACTTTAATTTGTCTTTCTACACTATGTGCATTAGTTTGTTTGAGTTTTAGTTTAATTTCTGAGAGGCGTGACACAGTGTCTGAAATTTTGTTTACTTGCCTTTTGAGCTTTTTAATATACCTGAAGTGAATAATTCAGTGCATTGATAATGGTGGGGGGAAGGAAACTGTAATTGCCTGTTGACAGAAGTTCACGAAAGGACAGAACTGTGCAGAAAGTCAGACAATGTACATGTTAAATCAGCAAGAAAAGGCACTGTTAATTCAGTCATCTCCACAAAGTCAAGGTTGGGGGGGAAATGAGAGGTTCTTGGAGGGAAAACTCAAAGCAAAAACTGCTGTGGGTATGGAAAATTTGTTTATTATGAAAATTTATAAATTGATAAGAACTTAAGAAACCATTCCAACTGAACACACAGCTTTAATTTGAATACACAGTAACCCTTCACTAAGATTTGAATATCTGTAAGGCTGCTATAAGGCAAAGTGGATTGTAACTTTACTCAGACCATTTTGACAGGATTATTTCAAAGGGTTTTTGTATAGCTTTTTTTTGTTCTTCTGTTTAGATGCACAGATTCCAGCCTGTTGTGAATATGTTCAATAACTAATCACCATGGAGAAAATATTAGGAAAAATAAAATGCATGGTCTGTCAAGCAGGGTTGCACTTTGAGATCTAACTTGTCCAGTATTACTATCAGCTGGGATAAAGTGTCCTATTTATTCTGATTAAAACCATTATAACTGATGGAGATTTGCACAAAAGCTGTGCATGTAGGCAATCTTGTTGCTTTCAAGTTGAGACTTGAGCTATCTCAATAAATTAGCATATTAGTTGTGACTGTGTTTCTCATCACGTATATTTTGCAATTCACATTTTTTTAATGAGCAATAAAAGTTAATTTACACTTCTTCAGAATGTGATTTTTTTTGCAGTGTGGATGTTTTTCTTGTATTGTCAGTATGGGGCATGATATTAGTTTTAGCGCAATATCAACTTAGTAAATCATATACTTTGTGCAGAAGTCACTCTGTTCCTTTTGCCTTGTGTTTTGGTGTCTGTTTTAGATTTTCTGTCTAAACTCCATTTACTGTAGATTCTTATACAGCACATCTCAGAACCACAAGAATCAAATGACAATCAAAACTTGTTTTTGTTATTTGGGTAAAGAACTACCAAGAATAGTTTGTACCCTTACCAGTTGAATCCTGTTTCAGTATTGGTTGACAGATTGAAAGTCCTGGCCAGATTTAAACCTGTGTCATAAACGATGGCTACTCCCTGGGCTAATGTCAGTCACGTGACTCTTGAATGATTTTCTTTGCCCCCTGTTTCCTAAGACCTGTTTTTTCTTGAGATACAGCTTTGTGAATTCTGGTAGTTTCACAAGTGGAAATTCTTAGTGCAAGCCTGCATGACATGAGAAAGTGTATTCAACTATAGTGCTAAGCACACTCTTCTCTGCATTTGGTGTGCATATAAACATTCATGTCAGAAGACGTTACCTCTACAGTAATAGGATGAGAATACTATCCCCAAGAAAAGTGTTGAATTTCCTACTCATTTCTTGTGTTCAGTGTAGGTGAGCGCTAGAGTTTAACATCTACCTAGTCAGTGTCACTCGGAGTCATTTGTCCTCTGAGATGTTTGAACTGACAGTAATGCATTCGGTTATCATTAGTTTGATCTAACAATAATTCTTTATTCCTTCTAGATCTCAGAAATAATTTATTTTCTTCTCCATACTGTATTGTTGTTTTGGTTTTCCTCTAGCGTGTGCATTGTAACACCATGTAAATTCATCAAAATGACTTGTTCTTTGTTTCAAGTGACAAATATTTTTCAAATTATTGAGTGATGTATATAAATTTTATATTTTTGAAATAAACACTAAATCTTTAAAAACAATGCAGTACTGATTGATTTCAGTTACATTAACTTTCGGCATTAAGCCGGTGTTTACTACTTCCTATGTATCTTCTGCATTGTATCTTTGTGTCAAGAGTGTTAATGGACTGGATAAAACAGAAGAGACCTGAATATCAGATTATAAGCTTTGTGGAAATACTAGTTACTGTTTTCCTTTTTACAATCAAAAGAAATATTGTAGACCTATATAGGTCGTTCACATCCTCTGAGCATTTGAAATTGCTTTATAGTGAATTAATTCCTTTTGAATTACAGGTATCATTGCTACTTAGAAAGTATAGGCATGGACATTAACACCCCATCTCGGCCCTGCATCCAATCATAACTGGCAAGTTAGATCCTTTTTGAAAAAAAAACACAAACATGACCCAAGCTAGTCATGTATGCACCAGTTGCTTTTATGATGATAGCATGGCCCCTGTCTTTCCCCACTCCGTCCTCAGCACTAATCTCCTCTTCCCAAAACCGCTTCCCTCCACTTTCCCCCAGTAATTTTTCCTTATTCCATCTATTCTGTGATTACAACTGACTGCTCTTTTCCGATTGTTATGTACAATACCACAAGTTGTGCCCACTTTTTTGTGCTGCTATTTTTCTTGCCCGGCTGAGAGACAGCAAACAGAATAAAATAAATGAGTTTGGGTCTTTGAAGTGGTAACTTTACCAAGTTCTTTGTCTGTTTCTAATACCCAAAAATCTATCTGTATCAGCATTGCTGTACAGGTTTGTGCACAGTAAGTTTAAAAATCAACAAGTAATCAGTCTTTGCTGTCCTGATTGAGAAATAAATGTTAGCTGATATACTGAGAGCTTCATGTTCTTTAAATATTCTATGGGAATTTTGTGTTTTGGTTTAGCATCTTATTTGAAATCAGCACCTGTATTGGAATATAGTTCCCTCAGGCCTACATGGGATTATCACCCAAAATTATGTTCTCAGTTCCTGTGTGGGGCTTCATTTTATAATCTGAATCTGATGAAAGTGCTCTCAGATGAATCAAACTGAAAATTTTGGATCTGTAAAATATATTTCCATTCAAAGAATGATGATCATTGTTCAAATTTAATAGCATAATTGCAGAATGGTTACTTTTATCTGGAGACCGTCAGACCGTGTTTGTACTTCTGTACATTTTTGAACCTGATCTAGAGGTTTAAAAAAAATTGTTGAAACAATTGGTTATTTTTGAATATGTTGTGTTGGAATGAATGGAAATGCATGATTACCTGGGTGATTACTTACATTTGACATGCATTTGGGTCTGTTCTCATTGGAGAGAAGGAGGCTAAGAGGGGATTTAATAGAGACACAAGATGATCGGAGGATTAGATAGGGTGGACAGTGAGAGTCTTTTTCCGAGGATGATGACTTCACCTTGTACAAGGGGGCATAGCTACAAATTGAGGGGTGATAGATTTAAGACAGATGTCAGAGGCAGGTTCTTTACTCAGTGAGTGGTAAGGGCGTGGAACGCCCTGCCTGCCAATGCAGTTAACTCAGCCACATTAGTGGCATTTAAACAGTCCTCGGATAAGCATGTGGGTGATGATGGGATAGTGTAGGGGGAGGGGCTTAGATTAGTTCACAGGTTGGCGCAACATCGAGGGCCGAAGGGCCTGTTCTGCGCTGTATTGTTCTATGTTCTAACCCTTGTGTGCAAATTGTAAGCAGTTCATAATGTCAGAAGTTCTTACTCGGATTTTTAACAAAAAATCTGATTACTTATTGTGTGTTTGCTTGCAAGTTTTATTATCAGCTAATTACTCTTCACCTTTTCATCGCAGTCTTGGCCACAGTATAAACAAGAGCTAAAAGTGAGGTGAGAGTGGCTGTCCTAGGCATTGAAACAATGTTTGACCAAGTGTGGCAACAAGAGCATTTGCAAAATTGAAATAATTGGGAAAATGTTTCCATTGGTTAGAGGCCTATCCACTGCAAAGGAGGATAGTTATAATTGTTGGAGGATAATCATCTCGGCCCTAAGACATTGCTAACATTTGACCCAATCATCATTGCCATCATCATTTACCTCATCAGTGACTTTTCCTCCAGTATAAGATAAGAAGTGAGGATGTTCATATATGTTTGCATAATGTTCAGTATTATTCATGAAATATCAGATACAGAGTTAGTTCATTTTCATGTGCACTGAGAACCTGATGACTTTTTGATGTCAGGCCTCAAGTAATATTCGCATCACAAAGTGCCAGATAATTACTGTCCTCAGTAAGCAAGGATCTAACCATCTTCCCTTCATGTTCAACAGCATGAAAGTTGCAAAATCTCCCATCATCAGCATTCTTTGGGGTTATCATTGACCAGAAGCTTAATGGGAACAACCGTTATATAGACTGTGTGGCTACAAAAGCAGGTTAGAGTAGAGGTATTCTGAGGTGAATCCCAAAATCTGTCCTTCACCTGGAGGGCACAAGTCCAGGAGTGTGACGGAATGCTTTCCACTTGCCAGGATGCGGCTGCAAATATAGTAAAAATGATCAGTGCAGTTCAGGTCAAAACAACCTCTTGATCAACATCTCATCCACAACCTTGAAAATCCTTTCTGTCTATCACCAGTGCATTTTCAGGAACATGTACCATATACAAGATGCACTGCAGCAAATCATTAAAGTTCCTTCCTCCAACAGTACCTTCCAAATTTGTGCCATGTTATGCAAATGTCTAATTGCATGATGTATGTGTTTTGGAAATTTAATTTTTAAATGTTAGCAAAGTGGGAGGGAAAAGCTTGGTTTTCAGGAGTCTTGAAGTTTCCAAGATGATTACCATGCAAAGATTGGCCTGAGTTTATGTAATGTGATTTTAAAAATACACTTCAACATTGATTGGGCAGTTTTCAGGGATATGAAATACTCCGCTGCTCTGTTTCACAAGTGTGAAGATTATTTTCATCGAATCAGAGAGAAGCCAGAAACTACTGGAGGAGAAATGCTACTCTACATAACTTAATTCAGAGGCAAGATGTCTTTATCCATGCATGATGCCCAATCAAGATACTTGCACAATTTTCCAATGCAAATTCACAGAGAGAGATAAGACCCTTTAGTTCCCAGTTCAGATCAGAACATGGAGTTTGTTCTCCATTGTGTGTAGCAACCTCAGCCTTATGATCAGAACAAAAAGTATGTGAAATAATTTACCAGCATGGTTTTGGCAAGCCCTATCTTGAACCCAGTGTTTTGGGAATCTCTTTGCGGTGGATAACTTCACTTATCTCAGCAACACACAGTCTCAAGCTGTGTCATGTAAGAATAGCGAAATCAAGTATAGCTTTTGCTAGATGTGGCACATCAGTCTACAAACAAAGAGCAAAACTGCTGACTCCAACTGGAAGTCAATAGATCAATAGTCCTGCCCATTTTGTTCCAAACATGCAAGACCTCAGATGTATATCAAGACCTTGCCAAGAAGCTCAGCCACATTCACTTGAGCAACTTTTTTGAAGCTTTTGAAGATCCAGTGGCAGGATCAAGTACCAGACACCTGAGGTGCTGACATGGGCTGGTTTGCAAAGCATTTGCATCTTATTGAATCACGACTGAGTTGGGTTGGTTGCATAATCAGAACGCCTGATACTAACTTACCAAAGCACATCTTGTGGCATGTTTGAATCTAGGGGCCATTCTCCTGGCTGTCATTACTATGCAGACACTCTTAAGGCTTCACTTAGGAGTTTTGATATCATCTTCAATTCCTGGAGAAACCTTACCTGGGACCACCACACCTGAAGCAGCCTGGACTTATTCGACAATTTAAGTCAACCATTCAGGTTAATTTGGAGTCACTGAAAAACAGTTGTAAGGTCAAAAAACAGAGGCATACTCATGTTAGAAGTGGTGATCTTTAACTATGTTTTAGGGAACGAATCTGATCTGCATTGAGTCTGTGTAGTTGGAGACCAGTGAGAAGTGAATAGCTCCGAGCTCGAAAGTTGAGAGAGTGGAAAGGTCACTGGCTTTATTGGCAGAAGTTAAGAAGGGTTTAGAAAAGGCCTGTAAGCATTGATACTAAAGAGCAGTTTTTTTTAGAAAGTTGCTGTTGAAAAGCCACAAATAATCTTTGCATGATACAACAGAGCTTGGAGAAATCCACAGAAGTTTTGGCTTGGTAAATTTGGCTGTCACTGAACTGCTGAAGTTTTGCCTTTGAATGGTTATTGGAGTGCAATTTGAGTGCAGGGCAGAATGGTGATCATCTAGAACAGGAACTACCATTGATGTAGTCTGTGACGAGATGGCCCTTGAGAGGGAGTTTCAAGACAGGATCAGCAAAAGTGAATTGTCATCCCTTGAAGTTCCGTGAAGTTTTAAGACCCACTGTTACGTAGCTCACTGACACCCCCCCCCCCCCCAACCCGAGATCTTAATCTATAAGACCTGTTATTCGACGTGCTGTCATATGTTAATTGTGGATGTTGGAACTAAATGCCATTCTAACTAGAAAAGTTTTTTTTTGTTCAAAACTATGGAATCCTGTAGCATTATCCATAATTCCCTGAAACTTACATCTTGTCTACCTTTAAACATAATGGTTA